>NC_051408.1:38531257-38531640 GCF_015228065.2 Penaeus monodon | reverse complement strand
TTTATGTTGTTTTTTCTTCGACTTCGGAAATTCTCGATTTGGCATCCCCTAAAATTCGCTGGGTATAAATACCTCACGAATCCCAACCATCGACTCAGTCCGGGATCAGCAGCTGAATCAAGATGAAGCTTCACTTTCTTCTCGGTATTCTGTAAGCACTCTTTCCTCAATAATACAAAGTAAAAGATAACGCTATTGAAATATATATATATATATTTTTTTTACTGATATTACATCACTAAATCAAAAGGAAAAGGAGAAAAAAGTTATTTTCACACTACAGATTGTCGACGGTAATCATGTTGGCGGAAGCGAAAAATGGGCTGACCAATCGGAGAGGTTAGCGACTTGAGACTTTCTTGTTTTAGGCCTATTTACCCTAG
>NC_051408.1:38530903-38531053 GCF_015228065.2 Penaeus monodon | reverse complement strand
CCTAGTGTGGGTAACAAGCCCTATTTTCTACCTTATATATTTGGCAAAACTAATGATTGGTATGTGAATATAATACATATAATGGGGTCGATAACATATGCAGTTTATACGTGATAAAAAAAAATGGAAAGCGGGTAAATCATAGAAAGA
>NC_051408.1:38530118-38530822 GCF_015228065.2 Penaeus monodon | reverse complement strand
AGAAAACTAACGAACGTAAATCTATAGATATAATCATTAAACAAAATCAATCATATACGATATTAGATACTTGCATCCTCTTCGCAAATTTTATCATTCTTATCACTGTCTATTGCCTTTAGCATGTTCTTCGAGTGAGTTGCCAAAGGTAGATTAAAACACATTGCCAACCAAGGTGCATGAGCCGTGTCAGACTAAACCGTGGCGGTCATTTTTATAACGTGTTAGCTTGGCATTCATTTCCATAAGATGGCTTTTGTATGTTAGTTTGCATTCTCGACTCTGGATAGTAAATGCCAGGATGAATGATTAAAGAGAGGATAAATTAATGGAAGGATAAATGGATAAAAAGAGGATAAAACTCCATTTCATTTTTAGTTTCAAGAGGATAAATGTGAGGATACTTGTCTTGTATGTATCTTACACATAATAACGGCATATCTTTCTTGTTTACCCTTTAGGCAATGAAGAACACATGGACATCTAAACCAGTGTCCTGGAAATCCTCTTTTCCAGGCAGGATCAACATTTCTTTTTAGTCTCAATAAAAGAAATTGTGATTATGGTTTCCTTAATTTATTCCCAATGCTTCACAGTTTTCCAATGCGATCCAGAATCACAATAATAATCACCGATGCAAGTAAAGGTGTATGCATACTGACTTGTATATGAAAAAGAAAGAAAAGAAAATATTTATATATATA
>NC_051408.1:38529537-38529606 GCF_015228065.2 Penaeus monodon | reverse complement strand
CATTCCAATTCTATGATCAGTCTCCCATAAAAGGGGAGAAAATGCAAACTCTAAGTAGACAATTACATG
>NC_051408.1:38528793-38528966 GCF_015228065.2 Penaeus monodon | reverse complement strand
CCTAGAGTGGGTAACAAGCCCTATTTTCTACCTTATATATTTGGCAGAACTAACTAACGATTGCTATGTGCAATATAATACATATAATGGGGTCAATAACATATGCAGTTTATACATGATAAAAAAATGGAAAGCGGGTAAATCATAGAAAGAATCTATCTATTTTAATCAAC
>NC_051408.1:38528367-38528743 GCF_015228065.2 Penaeus monodon | reverse complement strand
AAGAAAACTAACGAACATAAATCTATATATAAATCTATCTATAATATCCACTTGAAATAGATTTGTTTTCATTAAATACCATTCATCAAATACCATTAAAATCTGTCATTTTGAAATTAATATAATTTTTAGATATAATCATTAAACAAAATTTGGAAAACAAATCAATCATATACGATATTAGATACTTGCATCCTCTTCGCAAATTTAATCATTATCATCACTTTATCATGGTAACTGCCAAGCTAACCCCCGTCGCCTTACAAACAGTAACAGGATTTGTTTTTTTCCGAATATTTTTATCAGTTTCAATTTCAAAGAAAATATACTAAAACGTCAAAGGTCGCACAGACTGACCAGGGCAAAAAAACGGACT
>NC_051408.1:38527628-38528171 GCF_015228065.2 Penaeus monodon | reverse complement strand
TAGAGATAAATGGATAAAGAGAGGATAAATAAATGGAAGGATGAATGGATAGACGATAAATGGATAAAGAGGATAAATTGATAAAGAGAGGATAAGTAAATGGAGGGATAAATGGATAAAGAGGGGATAAATAAATGGAAGGATGAATGGATAAAGAGAGGATAGGTTAAAGGAAGGATATGTGGAAAAAAAGAGGATAAAACTCCATTTCATTTTTGGTTTCAAGAGGATAAATGTAAGTGAAGATACTTGTCTTATATGTATCTTACACATAACGGCATATCTTTCTTGTTTACCCTTTAGGCAGTAAAGAACACATGGACGTCTAAACCAGTCTCCTGGAAATCCTCTTTTCCAGGCAGAATCAAGATTTATTTTTAGTCTCAATAAAAGAAATTGTGATTATGGTTTCCTTAATTTATTCCCAGTGCTTCACAGTTATCCAATGCGATCCAGAATCACAATAACAATCACCGATGTAAAGGTGTATGCATACTGATTTGTATATGAAAAGAAAGAAAATAAAAAATATTTATATATATA
>NC_051408.1:38527094-38527198 GCF_015228065.2 Penaeus monodon | reverse complement strand
CATTCCTATTCTATAATCAGTCTACCATAAAAGGAGAAAAAATGCAAACCCTAAGTAGATGATTACATGCAAGGACAAAGCCAGTTGCTGTAACAGAGGCACTG
>NC_051408.1:38526177-38526523 GCF_015228065.2 Penaeus monodon | reverse complement strand
AAAGAGAGGATAGGTTAAAGGAAGGATAAGTGGAAAAAAGAGGATAAAACCATTTCATTTTTGGTTTCAAGAGGATAAATGTAAGTGAAGATACTTGTCTTATATGTATCTTACACATAATAACGGCATATCTTTCTTGTTTACCCTTTAGGCAGTAAAGAACACATGGACATCTAAACCAGTCTCCTGGAAATCCTCTTTTCCAGGCAGGATCAACATTTCTTTTTAGCCTCAATAAAAGAAATTGTGATTGTGGTTTCCTTAATTTATTCCCAGTGCTTCACATTTATCCAATGCGATCCAGAATCACAATAACAATCACCGATGTAAAGGTGTATGCATACTG
>NC_051408.1:38525606-38525710 GCF_015228065.2 Penaeus monodon | reverse complement strand
CATTCCTATTCTATAATCAGTCTACCATAAAAGGAGAAAAAATGCAAACCCTAAGTAGATAATTACATGCAAGGACAAAGCCAGTTGCTGTAACAGAGGCACTG
>NC_051408.1:38524510-38525110 GCF_015228065.2 Penaeus monodon | reverse complement strand
CTGCATGCTTTTGCTTTCTTTCTTTTATTTGATGATTATCTTTCCTACTTTAATACCCATCAATACATTTAAGATTTAATTTGCAATGATAGTTTAAGTACTTTTCATGCAAGTGGTATTAGAGAAGAAATTTCATTTCCATGAAACATTTCATTATAACCTTTAATAAAATGCCTAAATTTCTCTCGCGGATGAATTTAATTTCTCTCCCTCTCTTTTATGTTGTTTTTTCTTCGACTTCGGAAATTCTCGATTTGGCATCCCCTAAAATTCGCAGGGTATAAATACCTCACGAATCCCAACCATCGACTCAGTCCGGGATCAGCAGCTGAATCAAGATGAAGCTTCACTTTCTTCTCGGTATTCTGTAAGCACTCTTTCCTCAATAATACAAAGTAAAAGATAACGCTATTGAAATATATATATATTTTTTTTTTTTTACTGATATTACATCACTAAATCAAAAGGAAAAGGAGAAAAAAGTTATTTTCACACTACAGATTGTCGACGGTAATCATGTTGGCGGAAGCGAAAAATGGGCTGAGCAGTCGGACAGGTTAGCGACTTGAGACTTTCTTGTTTTAGGCCTATTTACCCTAG
>NC_051408.1:38524160-38524309 GCF_015228065.2 Penaeus monodon | reverse complement strand
CCTAGTGTGGGTAACAAGCCCTATTTTCTACCTTATATATTTGGCAAAACTAATGATTGGTATGTGAATATAATACATATAATGGGGTCGATAACATATGCAATTTATACATGATAAAAAAAATGGAAAGCGGGTAAATCATAGAAAGA
>NC_051408.1:38523375-38524084 GCF_015228065.2 Penaeus monodon | reverse complement strand
AGAAAACTAACGAACGTAAATCTATAGATATAATCATTAAACAAAATCAATCATATACGATATTAGATACTTGCATCCTCTTCGCAAATTTTATCATTCTTATCACTGTCTATTGCCTTTAGCATGTTCTCCGAGTGAGTTGCCAAAGGTAGATTAAAACACATTGCCAACCAAGGTGCATGAGCCGTGTCAGACTAAACCGTGGCGGTCATTTTTATAACGTGTTAGCTTGGCATTCATTTCCATAACTTGGCTTTTGTATGTTAGTTTGCATTCTCGACTCTGGATAGTAAATGCCAGGATGAATGATTAAAGAGAGGATAAATTAATGGAAGGATAAATGGATAAAAAGAGGATAAAACTCCATTTCATTTTTTAGTTTCAAGAGGATAAATGTGAGGATACTTGTCTTGTATGTATCTTACACATAATAACGGCATATCTTTCTTGTTTACCCTTTAGGCAGTAAAGAACACATGGACATCTAAACCAGTGTCCTGGAAATCCTCTTTTCCAGGCAGGATCAACATTTCTTTTTAGTCTCAATAAAAGAAATTGTGATTATGGTTTCCTTAATTTATTCCCAATGCTTCACAGTTTTCCAATGCGATCCAGAATCACAATACAATCACCGATGCAAGTAAAGGTGTATGCATACTGACTTGTATATGAAAAAGAAAGAAAGAAAAAAAATATTTATATATATATA
>NC_051408.1:38522834-38522938 GCF_015228065.2 Penaeus monodon | reverse complement strand
CATTCCCATTCTATGATCAGTCTCCCATAAAAGGGGAGAAAATGCAAACTCTAAGTAGACAATTACATGCAAGGACAAAGCCAGTTGATGTAACTGAGGCAATG
>NC_051408.1:38522083-38522256 GCF_015228065.2 Penaeus monodon | reverse complement strand
CCTAGAGTGGGTAACAAGCCCTATTTTCTACCTTATATATTTGGCAGAACTAACTAACGATTGCTATGTGCAATATAATACATATAATGGGGTCAATAACATATGCAGTTTATACATGATAAAAAAATGGAAAGCGGGTAAATCATAGAAAGAATCTATCTATTTTAATCAAC
>NC_051408.1:38521656-38522033 GCF_015228065.2 Penaeus monodon | reverse complement strand
AAGAAAACTAACGAACATAAATCTATATATAAATCTATCTATAATATCCACTTGAAATAGATTTGTTTTCATTAAATACCATTCATCAAATACCATTAAAATCTGTCATTTTGAAATTAATATAATTTTTAGATATAATCATTAAACAAAATTTGGAAAACAAATCAATCATATACGATATTAGATACTTGCATCCTCTTCGCAAATTTTATCATTATCATCACTTTATCATGGTAACTGCCAAGCTAACCCCCGTCGCCTTACAAACAGTAACAGAATTTGTTTTTTTTCCGAATATTTTTATCAGTTTCAATTTCAAAGAAAATATACTAAAACGTCAAAGGTCGCACAGACTGACCAGGGCAAAAAAACGGACT
>NC_051408.1:38520945-38521499 GCF_015228065.2 Penaeus monodon | reverse complement strand
TAAATGTAGAGATAAATGGATAAAGAGAGGATAAATAAATGGAAGGATGAATGGATAGAGACGATAAATGGATAAAGAGGATAAATTGATAAAGAGAGGATAAGTAAATGGAGGGATAAATGGATAAAGAGGGGATAAATAAATGGAAGGATGAATGGATAAAGAGAGGATAGGTTAAAGGAAGGATATGTGGAAAAAAAGAGGATAAAACTCCATTTCATTTTTGGTTTCAAGAGGATAAATGTAAGTGAAGATACTTGTCTTATATGTATCTTACACATAACGGCATATCTTTCTTGTTTACCCTTTAGGCAGTAAAGAACACATGGACGTCTAAACCAGTCTCCTGGAAATCCTCTTTTCCAGGCAGAATCAAAATTTTATTTTTAGTCTCAATAAAAGAAATTGTGATTATGGTTTCCTTAATTTATTCCCAGTGCTTCACAGTTATCCAATGCGATCCAGAATCACAATAACAATCACCGATGTAAAGGTGTATGCATACTGATTTGTATATGAAAAGAAAGAAAATAAAAAATATTTATATATATATA
>NC_051408.1:38520416-38520520 GCF_015228065.2 Penaeus monodon | reverse complement strand
CATTCCTATTCTATAATCAGTCTACCATAAAAGGAGAAAAAATGCAAACCCTAAGTAGATAATTACATGCAAGGACAAAGCCAGTTGCTGTAACAGAGGCACTG
>NC_051408.1:38519478-38519847 GCF_015228065.2 Penaeus monodon | reverse complement strand
AAAGAGAGGATAGGTTAAAGGAAGGATAAGTGGAAAAAAGAGGATAAAACCATTTCATTTTTGGTTTCAAGAGGATAAATGTAAGTGAAGATACTTGTCTTATATGTATCTTACACATAATAACGGCATATCTTTCTTGTTTACCCTTTAGGCAGTAAAGAACACATGGACATCTAAACCAGTCTCCTGGAAATCCTCTTTTCCAGGCAGGATCAACATTTCTTTTTAGTCTCAATAAAAGAAATTGTGATTGTGGTTTCCTTAATTTATTCCCAGTGCTTCACATTTATCCAATGCGATCCAGAATCACAATAACAATCACCGATGTAAAGGTGTATGCATACTGATTTGTATATGAAAAGAAAGAAA
>NC_051408.1:38518930-38519034 GCF_015228065.2 Penaeus monodon | reverse complement strand
CATTCCTATTCTATAATCAGTCTACCATAAAAGGAGAAAAAATGCAAACCCTAAGTAGATAATTACATGCAAGGACAAAGCCAGTTGCTGTAACAGAGGCACTG
>NC_051408.1:38515985-38518686 GCF_015228065.2 Penaeus monodon | reverse complement strand
ATTATTAGGGCTGTGACATTATGCTTTTGGCATAAAGCATATTCTTTTAGCATATTTCATTTTAAAGAATATGCTTTTCATGGGCCATTTTAAAAGAATATGCTTTTTATTAATAAAATATGCTTATGTAAACTCTATTCTTTTTACTAAAAATCTATACTTTTATACGCCAGATGAGTAAATTCAGTGTGTGTGTGTGTGTTTATTACTATAATCATTATAACTAGTCATTATAATTATCTTACTATCATTAACTTGTTTTAGTTATTATACTCCTATGAAACTTGTATTATTACTGGTCACAGCCAATCATCGTCGAGTTGCTCGCGTCTCCCGCCCAATCAGAGCTTCCTGTGACCCGTTAGGACCGCCCATTTGTATGAGGAGGGGCCACAAGTGAGCTTGAATATCATAATTGCTTCGCGCTCACGGACCTGCTTCGCGCTCACGGACCTGCTTCACAGAAGGGGTCACACGTGAGCTTGAATATGGCCCACTAACTCTCACCACATCAGAACAGAATGCCGAAGGTGGAGAGAGCGCAACTGCGCACAAGATTGCTCACGGAGTGCGGAGATTTTACAGAAATTGATGGAGAACTGCAATGCAAATTTTGTACTACAAAGGTCTGTGAAGTCTATGGTTTAAAATGTTTAGAAGTTTTAATCCATGATATAGCTTTTTTTTTCAAAATATTTTCGCACGATATTTCAAATACGAATATACCATGGGCATTGACAATTTTTCTCATATTTATTTAGGTTCCCAATTTGAAGAAATCTTCAATCGTGCAACATCTGAAGACTAAAAGACACAGAGAGAATAAACAAAGATCGCAGCAAGACGAGGCAGTACAGGAAGAAGGCTTAGAAGATGAAGAAACTGTTGAACAGCAACCTCCACCTGCGCAAAAGAATTTCAATAGAGATCTCTGCAAAGCTTTAATATCTTCTAACATACCTTTAAATAAGGTAAATTCAACACCGTTCTCATCCTTTCTTCTCAAATATACTGCATACACTGTTCAGACCAGAGTACTCTTAGGAAATACCATGTGCAAGATTTGTATAAGGAAACTTTGAGTGATCTTCGACATAAAGTCGATGGAAAAAACTGTGGGTGTCGTTAGACGAAACGACAGACGTGGAGCAGAGGTATGTTGCGTGCTTTGTGTTTGGGATACTGGGAGAAGAGGTGGAACGGCTTAAATGTTATTTAGGCAACGTAGCTGAGCTGAAATCTGTAAATCACTCGACCATAGCAGCCTTCTTCAATGATTCTCTACATGTACTGTGGCCTCAACAAATTCTGTATGAAAACGTGTTAATTGCTACAACAGATGCAGCACCATATATGTGCAAGGCTATGCGGGGATTGCAAGTTATGTATCCGAAAATGATACATGTGACATGTCTCGCTCATGGTTTACATCGGGTTGCAGAAATGGTCAGATCTAACTACCCTGAGGTTAATCGTTTGATATCTGCAGCCAAAAGTGTGTTTCTTAAATCACCACGACGAGTAGAGAAATTTAAGGAACTTTCACCTGGAGTCTCCCTCCCACCTTCGCCTGTTGTTACCAGATGGGGCACTTGGTTGGAAGCAGCGCAGTATTATTCAAATCATCTGGAAGAGGTCAATAAGACAATTATGAGTTTTGACGAAACTGAGGCCCAGAGCATTGCTGAGTGCAGAGAGCTCCTAAATAATGTTGAAGTGAAAGTAAGCTTGGCGTTCATTGCTAACCAATTTTCTGTATTAGCCTCTACAATTGAAAAGCTTGAAACACGAGGGCTATCTTTGAAAACAGCTGTTGGTTACATCACGGAGGTTAAAGAGAAGCTTGAAAACATGTATGATAGAACCTATTTTGATAAGTTCACGTCAGTATTGGCTAAGAATAAAGGATTTGCAACTGTTTAAAAAATTAGCTCTCTCTTATCTGGGAAATTGAAGAAAACAAATGACGAATACATCAACCAATACTCCAGCTCTGAATTAACTGCATTTCAATTTGCTCCTGTCGTTACCTGTGATGTGGAAAGAATGTTTTCTGTGTACAAAACTGTTTTAGCCGACAATAGACGCAGTTTTCATTTTGAAAATTTGAAACATCACTTAATCATCAAATGTAATGAACCCTAATTATGTCCTGTTGGTAATGTTTGTCACTAATGAATCTTAAGTTTTTGGGTGTTCGTTACTACAGTATTGTTTAGTGTTTTTGTTACTAAAGCTTATTTAGTGTTCTTGTTACTACAGCCTATTGTGTTTGGTGTTCTTGTTACTATAGGCTACATAGTTGTTATTTGTTCTTGTTACTACAGCCTATTGTTTATTGTTCTTGTTACTACAGTCTACATAGTTATTTATTTTTTAATGTAGAAACCTTTATTTTTTCATATTTGAATACATAAAAAATCATAGTACTCACTACTCAGTCTGACTGTATTGTCTGCCCTTTGTTTTAGAAAATCGTGACATCGATGATACAATGTGTAATAAGTTCCCCATTATGCAAAGTGAGCAACTGATCATGGAAAAAGAAAATATCCATATAACATAAACAGCATATATTAGAGCATAAAAAGCATACTGTCAAGAATAAAAAACATATTTATGAGCATAAAAAGCATATTTTAAAGCATAAAAAGCATTTTTTTTTAAGCATAAAAAGCATTTCTGTAAAAGCATAATGTCA
>NC_051408.1:38515523-38515726 GCF_015228065.2 Penaeus monodon | reverse complement strand
CTGCATGCTTTTGCTTTCTTTCTTTTATTTGATGATTATCTTTCCTACTTTAATACCCATCAATACATTTAAGATTTAATTTGCAATGATAGTTTAAGTACTTTTCATGCAAGTGGTATTAGAGAAGAAATTTCATTTCCATGAAACATTTCATTATAACCTTTAATAAAATGCCTAAATTTCTCTCGCGGATGAATTTAATT
>NC_051408.1:38515112-38515498 GCF_015228065.2 Penaeus monodon | reverse complement strand
TTTATGTTGTTTTTTCTTCGACTTCGGAAATTCTCGATTTGGCATCCCCTAAAATTCGCAGGGTATAAATACCTCACGAATCCCAACCATCGACTCAGTCCGGGATCAGCAGCTGAATCAAGATGAAGCTTCACTTTCTTCTCGGTATTCTGTAAGCACTCTTTCCTCAATAATACAAAGTAAAAGATAACGCTATTGAAATATATATATATACATATTTTTTTTTACTGATATTACATCACTAAATCAAAAGGAAAAGGAGAAAAAAGTTATTTTCACACTACAGATTGTCGACGGTAATCATGTTGGCGGAAGCGAAAAATGGGCTGACCAATCGGAGAGGTTAGCGACTTGAGACTTTCTTGTTTTAGGCCTATTTACCCTAG
>NC_051408.1:38514722-38514925 GCF_015228065.2 Penaeus monodon | reverse complement strand
CCTAGTGTGGGTAACAAGCCCTATTTTCTACCTTATATATTTGGCAAAACTAATGATTGGTATGTGAATATAATACATATAATGGGGTCGATAACATATGCAGTTTATACGTGATAAAAAAAAATGGAAAGCGGGTAAATCATAGAAAGAATTCATTTATTTTAATTAACTGATTTATGATTTATAGATATATAAATTTAGGA
>NC_051408.1:38514194-38514702 GCF_015228065.2 Penaeus monodon | reverse complement strand
AAGAAAACTAACGAACGTAAATCTATAGATATAATCATTAAACAAAATCAATCATATACGATATTAGATACTTGCATCCTCTTCGCAAATTTTATCATTCTTATCACTGTCTATTGCCTTTAGCATGTTCTCCGAGTGAGTTGCCAAAGGTAGATTAAAACACATTGCCAACCAAGGTGCATGAGCCGTGTCAGACTAAACCGTGGCGGTCATTTTTATAACGTGTTAGATTGGCATTCATTTCCATAAGATGGCTTTTGTATGTTAGTTTGCATTCTCGACTCTGGATAGTAAATGCCAGGATGAATGATTAAAGAGAGGATAAATTAATGGAAGGATAAATGGATAGATAAAAAGAGGATAAAACTCCATTTCATTTTTAGTTTCAAGAGGATAAATGTTTTCCAATGCGATCCAGAATCACAATAATAATCACCGATGCAAGTAAAGGTGTATGCATACTGACTTGTATATGAAAAAGAAAGAAAAGAAAATATTCATATATATA
>NC_051408.1:38513575-38513682 GCF_015228065.2 Penaeus monodon | reverse complement strand
CATTCCCATTCTATGATCAGTCTCCCATAAAAGGGGAGAAAATGCAAACTCTAAGTAGACAATTACATGCAAGGACAAAGCCAGTTGATGTAACTGAGGCAATGTAC
>NC_051408.1:38512840-38513013 GCF_015228065.2 Penaeus monodon | reverse complement strand
CCTAGAGTGGGTAACAAGCCCTATTTTCTACCTTATATATTTGGCAGAACTAACTAACGATTGCTATGTGCAATATAATACATATAATGGGGTCAATAACATATGCAGTTTATACATGATAAAAAAATGGAAAGCGGGTAAATCATAGAAAGAATCTATCTATTTTAATCAAC
>NC_051408.1:38512413-38512790 GCF_015228065.2 Penaeus monodon | reverse complement strand
AAGAAAACTAACGAACATAAATCTATATATAAATCTATCTATAATATCCACTTGAAATAGATTTGTTTTCATTAAATACCATTCATCAAATACCATTAAAATCTGTCATTTTGAAATTAATATAATTTTTAGATATAATCATTAAACAAAATTTGGAAAACAAATCAATCATATACGATATTAGATACTTGCATCCTCTTCGCAAATTTTATCATTATCATCACTTTATCATGGTAACTGCCAAGCTAACCCCCGTCGCCTTACAAACAGTAACAGGATTTGTTTTTTTCCGAATATTTTTATCAGTTTCAATTTCAAAGAAAATATACTAAAACGTCAAAGGTCGCACAGACTGACCAGGGCAAAAAAAACGGACT
>NC_051408.1:38511670-38512217 GCF_015228065.2 Penaeus monodon | reverse complement strand
TAGAGATAAATGGATAAAGAGAGGATAAATAAATGGAAGGATGAATGGATAGAGACGATAAATGGATAAAGAGGATAAATTGATAAAGAGAGGATAAGTAAATGGAGGGATAAATGGATAAAGAGGAGATAAATAAATGGAAGGATGAATGGATAAAGAGAGGATAGGTTAAAGGAAGGATATGTGGAAAAAAAGAGGATAAAACTCCATTTCATTTTTGGTTTCAAGAGGATAAATGTAAGTGAAGATACTTGTCTCATATGTATCTTACACATAACGGCATATCTTTCTTGTTTACCCTTTAGGCAGTAAAGAACACATGGACGTCTAAACCAGTCTCCTGGAAATCCTCTTTTCCAGGCAGAATCAAGATTTATTTTTAGTCTCAATAAAAGAAATTGTGATTATGGTTTCCTTAATCTATTCCCAGTGCTTCACAGTTATCCAATGCGATCCAGAATCACAATAACAATCACCGATGTAAAGGTGTATGCATACTGATTTGTATATGAAAAGAAAGAAAAAAAAAAATATTTATATATATATA
>NC_051408.1:38511146-38511244 GCF_015228065.2 Penaeus monodon | reverse complement strand
CATTCCTATTCTATAATCAGTCTACCATAAAAGGAGAAAAAATGCAAACCCTAAGTAGATAATTACATGCAAGGACAAAGCCAGTTGCTGTAACAGAG
>NC_051408.1:38510221-38510567 GCF_015228065.2 Penaeus monodon | reverse complement strand
AAAGAGAGGATAGGTTAAAGGAAGGATAAGTGGAAAAAAGAGGATAAAACCATTTCATTTTTGGTTTCAAGAGGATAAATGTAAGTGAAGATACTTGTCTTATATGTATCTTACACATAATAACGGCATATCTTTCTTGTTTACCCTTTAGGC
The DNA here is from genome assembly GCF_015228065.2 of Penaeus monodon. NCBI lineage: Eukaryota > Metazoa > Arthropoda > Malacostraca > Decapoda > Penaeidae > Penaeus > Penaeus monodon. Next base: position 38,510,414 of record NC_051408.1, on the reverse strand, counting down.
AGTAAAGAACACATGGACATCTAAACCAGTCTCCTGGAAATCCTCTTTTCCAGGCAGGATCAACATTTCTTTTTAGTCTCAATAAAAGAAATTGTGATTGCGGTTTCCTTAATTTATTCCCAGTGCTTCACATTTATCCAATGCGATCCAGAATCACAATAACAATCACCGATGTAAATGTGTATGCATACTG
>NC_051408.1:38509651-38509755 GCF_015228065.2 Penaeus monodon | reverse complement strand
CATTCCTATTCTATAATCAGTCTACCATAAAAGGAGAAAAAATGCAAACCCTAAGTAGATAATTACATGCAAGGACAAAGCCAGTTGCTGTAACAGAGGCACTG
>NC_051408.1:38508914-38509117 GCF_015228065.2 Penaeus monodon | reverse complement strand
CTGCATGCTTTTGCTTTCTTTCTTTTATTTGATGATTATCTTTCCTACTTTAATACCCATCAATACATTTAAGATTTAATTTGCAATGATAGTTTAAGTACTTTTCATGCAAGTGGTATTAGAGAAGAAATTTCATTTCCATGAAACATTTCATTATAACCTTTAATAAAATGCCTAAATTTCTCTCGCGGATGAATTTAATT
>NC_051408.1:38508508-38508889 GCF_015228065.2 Penaeus monodon | reverse complement strand
TTTATGTTGTTTTTTCTTCGACTTCGGAAATTCTCGATTTGGCATCCCCTAAAATTCGCAGGGTATAAATACCTCACGAATCCCAACCATCGACTCAGTCCGGGATCAGCAGCTGAATCAAGATGAAGCTTCACTTTCTTCTCGGTATTCTGTAAGCACTCTTTCCTCAATAATACAAAGTAAAAGATAACGCTATTGAAATATATATATATATTTTTTTTACTGATATTACATCACTAAATCAAAAGGAAAAGGAGAAAAAAGTTATTTTCACACTACAGATTGTCGACGGTAATCATGTTGGCGGAAGCGAAAAATGGGCTGAGCAGTCGGACAGGTTAGCGACTTGAGACTTTCTTGTTTTAGGCCTATTTACCCTAG
>NC_051408.1:38508158-38508307 GCF_015228065.2 Penaeus monodon | reverse complement strand
CCTAGTGTGGGTAACAAGCCCTATTTTCTACCTTATATATTTGGCAAAACTAATGATTGGTATGTGAATATAATACATATAATGGGGTCGATAACATATGCAGTTTATACATGATAAAAAAAATGGAAAGCGGGTAAATCATAGAAAGA
>NC_051408.1:38507376-38508081 GCF_015228065.2 Penaeus monodon | reverse complement strand
AAGAAAACTAACGAACGTAAATCTATAGATATAATCATTAAACAAAATCAATCATATACGATATTAGATACTTGCATCCTCTTCGCAAATTTTATCATTCTTATCACTGTCTATTGCCTTTAGCATGTTCTCCGAGTGAGTTGCCAAAGGTAGATTAAAACACATTGCCAACCAAGGTGCATGAGCCGTGTCAGACTAAACCGTGGCGGTCATTTTTATAACGTGTTAGCTTGGCATTCATTTCCATAACTTGGCTTTTGTATGTTAGTTTGCATTCTCGACTCTGGATAGTAAATGCCAGGATGAATGATTAAAGAGAGGATAAATTAATGGAAGGATAAATGGATAAAAAGAGGATAAAACTCCATTTCATTTTTAGTTTCAAGAGGATAAATGTGAGGATACTTGTCTTGTATGTATCTTACACATAATAACGGCATATCTTTCTTGTTTACCCTTTAGGCAGTAAAGAACACATGGACATCTAAACCAGTGTCCTGGAAATCCTCTTTTCCAGGCAGGATCAACATTTCTTTTTAGTCTCAATAAAAGAAATTGTGATTATGGTTTCCTTAATTTATTCCCAATGCTTCACAGTTTTCCAATGCGATCCAGAATCACAATAATAATCACCGATGCAAGTAAAGGTGTATGCATACTGACTTGTATATGAAAAAGAAAGAAAAGAAAATATTTATATATATA
>NC_051408.1:38506733-38506866 GCF_015228065.2 Penaeus monodon | reverse complement strand
CATTCCCATTCTATGATCAGTCTCCCATAAAAGGGGAGAAAATGCAAACTCTAAGTAGACAATTACATGCAAGGACAAAGCCAGTTGATGTAACTGAGGCAATGTACCATTTGCCCTTGACTGTCACCTAGAC
>NC_051408.1:38506009-38506183 GCF_015228065.2 Penaeus monodon | reverse complement strand
CCTAGAGTGGGTAACAAGCCCTATTTTCTACCTTATATATTTGGCAGAACTAACTAACGATTGCTATGTGCAATATAATACATATAATGGGGTCAATAACATATGCAGTTTATACATGATAAAAAAAATGGAAAGCGGGTAAATCATAGAAAGAATCTATCTATTTTAATCAAC
>NC_051408.1:38505583-38505959 GCF_015228065.2 Penaeus monodon | reverse complement strand
AAGAAAACTAACGAACATAAATCTATATATAAATCTATCTATAATATCCACTTGAAATAGATTTGTTTTCATTAAATACCATTCATCAAATACCATTAAAATCTGTCATTTTGAAATTAATATAATTTTTAGATATAATCATTAAACAAAATTTGGAAAACAAATCAATCATATACGATATTAGATACTTGCATCCTCTTCGCAAATTTTATCATTATCATCACTTTATCATGGTAACTGCCAAGCTAACCCCCGTCGCCTTACAAACAGTAACAGGATTTGTTTTTTTCCGAATATTTTTATCAGTTTCAATTTCAAAGAAAATATACTAAAACGTCAAAGGTCGCACAGACTGACCAGGGCAAAAAAACGGACT
>NC_051408.1:38504845-38505386 GCF_015228065.2 Penaeus monodon | reverse complement strand
TAGAGATAAATGGATAAAGAGAGGATAAATAAATGGAAGGATGAATGGATAGAGACGATAAATGGATAAAGAGGATAAATTGATAAAGAGAGGATAAGTAAATGGAGGGATAAATGGATAAAGAGGGATAATAAATGGAAGGATGAATGGATAAAGAGAGGATAGGTTAAAGGAAGGATATGTGGAAAAAAGAGGATAAAACTCCATTTCATTTTTGGTTTCAAGAGGATAAATGTAAGTGAAGATACTTGTCTTATATGTATCTTACACATAACGGCATATCTTTCTTGTTTACCCTTTAGGCAGTAAAGAACACATGGACGTCTAAACCAGTCTCCTGGAAATCCTCTTTTCCAGGCAGAATCAAGATTTATTTTTAGTCTCAATAAAAGAAATTGTGATTATGGTTTCCTTAATTTATTCCCAGTGCTTCCCAGTTATCCAATGCGATCCAGAATCACAATAACAATCACCGATGTAAAGGTGTATGCATACTGATTTGTATATGAAAGAAAGAAAATAAAAAATATTTATATATATA
>NC_051408.1:38504311-38504415 GCF_015228065.2 Penaeus monodon | reverse complement strand
CATTCCTATTCTATAATCAGTCTACCATAAAAGGAGAAAAAATGCAAACCCTAAGTAGATAATTACATGCAAGAACAAAGCCAGTTGCTGTAACAGAGGCACTG
>NC_051408.1:38503466-38503882 GCF_015228065.2 Penaeus monodon | reverse complement strand
TAAAGAGAGGATAAATGGAAGGATGAATGGATAAAGAGAGGATAAATGGATAAAGAGGATAAATGGATAAAGAGAGGATAAGTAAATGGGGGGATAAAGGATAAAGAGGGTATAAATGAATGAAGGATGAATGGATAAAGAGAGGATGGGTTTAAAAGGGAAGGATAAGTGGAAAAAGAGGATAAAACCATTTCATTTTTGGTTTCAAGAGGATAAATGTAAGTGAAGATACTTGTCTTATATGTATCTTACACATAATAACGGCATATCTTCTTGTTTACCCTTTAGGCAGTAAAAAACACATGGACATCTAAACCAGTCTCCTGGAAATCCTCTTTTCCAGGCAGGATCAACATTCTTTTTAGTCTCAATAAAAGAAATTGTGATTGTGGTTTCCTTAATTTATTCCCAGTGCT
>NC_051408.1:38502802-38502949 GCF_015228065.2 Penaeus monodon | reverse complement strand
CATTCCTATTCTATATCAGTCTAACCATAAAAGGAGAAAAAGCAAACCCTAAGTAGATAATTACATGCAAGGACAAAGCCAGTTGCTGTAACAGAGGCAAGTACCATTTGCCCTGACTGTCACCTAGAATGCGCATTTCTTTCTCTC
>NC_051408.1:38501731-38502325 GCF_015228065.2 Penaeus monodon | reverse complement strand
TTTCTTTTCTTTTATTTGATGATTATCTTTTCCTACTTTAATACCCATCAATACATTTAAGATTTAATTTTGCAATGATGTTTAAGTATTTTCTGCAGGGGTATTAGAAAAAAATTTTCTTTCCATGAAACTTTTCTTAAGCTTTAAAAAAATGCTAAATTTCTCTCGCGGATGAATTTAATTTTTCTCTTCTCTCTCTCTCTTTTTTACGTTGTTTTTTTTTTCGACTTCAAAAATTCCGATTTGGACCCCCAAAATTCGCAGGGTAAAAATACCTCACAATCCCAAACCTCGCTCAGTCCGGGTCAGCAGCTGAATCAAGATGACTTCACTTTTTTCCCGGATTCTGTAAGCACTCTTTCCTCATAATAAAAAGTAAAAGAAACGCTATTAAAATATAATATAATATTTTTTTTTTTTTACTATATTAATCACAAAATCAAAAAAAAGGAAAAAAAAGTTATTTTTCACACTCAGTTTGTCGACGGAAATCATTTGGGGGAAGGGGGAAAAGGGGCTGGCAGTCGACGGTTTAGCGTTGGACTTTTTTTTTTAGTTTTTACCCTGTGTGGGAATTTGGCAATAAAAAAAAAT
>NC_051408.1:38501399-38501568 GCF_015228065.2 Penaeus monodon | reverse complement strand
CCCAGTGTGGGGGAACAGCCCTTTTTCTACCTTTTATATTTGGGAAACTAATGATTGTATGGAATATAATACATTAATGGGGGCGATAACATATGCAGTTTTTACTGATAAAAAAAAATGGAAAGCGGGTAAATCTAGAAAAGAATTCATTTATTTTTAAATTAAATGA
>NC_051408.1:38500719-38501291 GCF_015228065.2 Penaeus monodon | reverse complement strand
TATTAGATCTTGCATCCTCTTCGAAATTTTTTATCATTTTATCACGTCTATTGCCTTTAGCATGTTCCCCGAGTGAGTTGCCAAAGGTAATTAAAACCTTTTCCAACCAAGGTGCATGACCCGTGTCAACTAACCCGTGGGGGGTTTTTTTATAACGTGTTGCTTGGCTTTTCTTTTCCATAACTTGGCTTTTGTATGTTAGTTTGCATTCTCGACTGGGGATATAATCCGGATAATGTTTAAAGAGGGATAAATTAATGGGGGGATAAATGGATAAAAGGGATAAAACCCCATTTCTTTTTTAGTTTCAGGGGAAAATGTGAGGATATTTGTCTTGTATGTTCTTAACATAATAACGGCATATCTTTCTTTTTCCCTTTAGGATAAAAAACACTGGACTCAAAAACCAGTGTCCTGGAAATCCCTTTTCCAGGCAGGATAAAATTTCTTTTTATCTAATAAAAAAATTGTGATTATGGTTTCCTTAAATTTTTTCCCCAATGTTCAGTTTTCCAATGCGATAAAATCCAATAACAATCACGATGCAAGTAAAATTATGATATATTGTTATG
>NC_051408.1:38500089-38500260 GCF_015228065.2 Penaeus monodon | reverse complement strand
CATTTCCCCCCCTTTTTATTATCAGTTTTCCCAAAAAGGGGAGAAAATCCCAAAAAATAAGTAGACAATTTCATGGGAAGGACAAAAACCATTTTATGTAATGGACAATGTACCAATTTTTTCCCTTTTTCTGTCCCCCTAGAATGCCATTTTTTTTCCCCTATATATAAA
>NC_051408.1:38499881-38500017 GCF_015228065.2 Penaeus monodon | reverse complement strand
ACTCAGAATAAATTAAGAAAAAGTGTAAGTGTGTGTGCACCCACACAACCCCATTTATTAAATATGCGTGCCTGTTGGTGTGTATCTAATTTTATATGTGAAAGAAAAGATAATTGTCTATTTGTGCGTGGATGCC
>NC_051408.1:38498235-38499674 GCF_015228065.2 Penaeus monodon | reverse complement strand
GTGTGTGCGGGTATGATGAAATTGTCAGATATAATTTAAACTGTATGTGCCTCTCGCTAGGTAGATATTACAGGGGATGCTTTTGCCTTCTTTTTATATTCGTGTGTTTTTTTTCTACTTCCCTTTGTTTTTTACACCCTTTGAGTGGGTAACAAGCCCTATTTTCTACCTTATTATTTGGCAGAACAACTAACGATTGCTATGTGCAAAAATTTTTACATATAAAAGGGGGCAATAAAATTGCGTTTTTTAAAATGATAAAAAAATAGAAAACGGGTAAATCATTTTAAAGAATCTATCTCCCTTTTAAACAAAATGATTTATGATTTATAAATTTATCAATTTATGACTATTATTTTTTATCAAAGAAAACAACAAATAAATTAATATAAATCTATCTATAATACCACTTGAAATAAAATTTTTTTTTCATTAAATTTAAAAAACCATTTATTTAAAAACCATTAAAAACTGTCATTTTTTAAATTTATAAAATTTTTTTGAATAATCCCTTAAACAAAAATTTGGGGAAAAAAAATCAAACATATACGATAATAATACTTGAACCTCTTCGCAAATTTTACATTATCATCACTTTTTCTGGTAAATGCCAAGCAACCCCCGTGCCTTTCAAACAGTAACAAATTTTTTTTTTCCCCAATATTTTTTTATCAGTTTTTAATTTTTAAAAAAAAATATACTTAAAAAAGTCAAAGGTCGCACGACTACCAGGGCCCCAAAAAAAAGGAAATGAAATTAATGGCGGCATCGCATTTACCCAGTAAGGGTTGGGAGCATTTTGACACCAATTTTAGCAGATACTTAAATTTTTTTATGTAATCCATGATATAAAAAAAATTCCATTTTATTTTATTGGGAACGAAATGTTTTCCCCACCCAAGCAACCGTCGGAAAAATGTAGAGAAAAAAATTATAAAAAGAGGATAAATAAAAGGAAAGGGTGAATGGATAGAGACGGGTAAATAAAAAAGAGGATAAATTGAAAGAAAGGGGTAATAAATGGAGGGATAAATGGATAAAGAGGGGATAAATAAAAGGAAGGATGAATGGGTAAAGAGGGATAGGGTTAAGGGGATATTTGGAAAAAAAAAGGATAAAACCCATTTCATTTTTTTGGGGGCAAAAAGGATAAAGGGAAGTGAAAACTTTTCTTTTATGTATCTTAACAAACGGGAATTTTTCTTTTTTGTTTTCCCCTTTTGGCTTAAAAAACACATGGACGTCTAAAACCAGTCTCCGGGGAAAACCTCTTTTCCAGGCCCGAATCAAGATTTAATTTTTTTGTCCCCAATTTAAAAGAAATTTTGATTTTGGTTTTCCCTTTAAATTTTTTCCCAGTGCTTCCCCCGTTATCCAATGCATCCAGAATCACAAAAACAATCACCCATGTAAAAAGGGGTACATACGATTTATATGGG
>NC_051408.1:38497551-38497762 GCF_015228065.2 Penaeus monodon | reverse complement strand
AAAATTCCTATTCTATAATCAGTCTACCATAAAAGGGAAAAAATGCAAACCCCAAGTAGAAATTACATGCAAGGACAAAGCCAGTTGCTGTAAAAGAGGCCCCGTACCATTTTCCCCTTTATGTCACCCAAATGCGCATTTTTTTTTTTCTTTATAGGGTGGTATGGTGGGGGGGTTATTTTTTTGTGTGTTGTGTTTTGTGTGTGGGCAG
>NC_051408.1:38496630-38497490 GCF_015228065.2 Penaeus monodon | reverse complement strand
GCGTTTCATTGTGTGTGTGATTTTTGTATATATGAGGGAAAAAGAGGGGAGATGTGGGGGGTTTTATGGGGCGTGGGGTACAAAATATAAAGGGTGCAGGAAAAACCCAATATAGCAGATACTTAAAAATTTTTATGTAATCCCCTTTGATATAAATTAAAAATTTCCCCTTTTAATTTTTGGGAAAGAAAATGTTCTACAATCAAGCAACCGTCGGAAAAAAATCCATTTTTTTTTTGGGTTTAAAAAGGATAAAAGGATAAAGAGAGGAAAAAAAATGGAAGGTGAAGGTGAGACGATAAATGGAAAAAAAGAGGGGGAAATTTATAAAGAGAGGGTAAGGAAAAAGGAGGGATAAAAAGGATAAAGAGGGGATAAAAGAATGGAAGGTGAAAGGATAAAGAAGGAAAAGGTTTTTTAAAAAGGATAAATGGAAAAAAAGGGTAAAAACCCTTTTATTTTTGGTTTCAAAAGGATAAATTTTAAAGGGAAAATAATTGTCTTATATGTATCCCTTTCCATAATAAACCTTCTTTCTTGGTTCCCCCTTTTTCAGTTTAAAAAACACATGGGCATCTAAAACCGTCTCCTGGAAATCCTCTTTTTCCCGGCAGGTCAAATTTCTTTTTGTTTTCAATAAAAAAAATTGTATTGTGGTTTTTCCCTTTAATTTTTTCCCCGGCTTCAATTTTTTCCCAAAGCGATCCAGAATCACAAAAACAAACCCGATGTAAAGGGGTATTTCATACCGATTTGTATATGAAAAGAAAAAAAATAAAAAATATATATATATAATTCACCCCAAACGGCCCCGTTTTTTGGGCCCAATTTCAAGCCATGCCCAAAGATAAAACAAGGGG
>NC_051408.1:38495851-38496249 GCF_015228065.2 Penaeus monodon | reverse complement strand
CCTGGCGGGGGGTTTAAAATTTCCCATTCTAATCCCGTCTACCTAAAAGGAAAAAAATGCAAAAAATAAGTAGAAATTTCCCTGCAAGGGGCAAAGGGCCCTTTTCTGTAAAAGAGGCACGTACCCTTTGCCCTTGCTGTCCCCCTGACTGGGGCATTTTTTTTCTTTATATATGTGTGAGTATGGGGTGGGGTGTTGGTGTTGCGTTTGGTTTTTTTTGTGTATGTGTGTGGGCAGATATAGTATGAAAAGTGTGACATTTTTATAAATATGCGTGGGATTGGTTTTTGTGTTTGTTTTATTATATGTTTAGAAAGAGAGGGGAGGTGTGTGTCTATGGGGGGGGTGGTTTCATATGTATGTGTGGGGGGTGTATTAATATATATTTTTGTTTTAAA
>NC_051408.1:38495627-38495720 GCF_015228065.2 Penaeus monodon | reverse complement strand
TGTGTGTTGTGTGCGTAAAGAAATTGTCCCAAAAATTTTAAAATTTTTTGTAGTGCGTTTTTGGCTACGTAGAAAATAAGCCCTGCTTTTGGG
>NC_051408.1:38495419-38495589 GCF_015228065.2 Penaeus monodon | reverse complement strand
ATAAACCCCTTAATCCCTTTAAAATTTAATTTGGGAAAGATAGTTTAAGACTTTTCCCTGCAAATGGGATTAGAGGGAAAAAATTTCATTTCCATGAAACTTTTATTTAAAACCCTTTTAAAAAAATTTCCTAAATTTCCCCCTCCCCGGGGTGAATTTAAATTTTTCCC
>NC_051408.1:38495180-38495391 GCF_015228065.2 Penaeus monodon | reverse complement strand
TATGTTGGTTTTTTTTTTACTTCGGAAAATTTTGATTTGGCCTCCCCTAAAATTGCTGGGATAAATCCTCACGAATCCCAAACCCTCAATCAGTCCCCGGGGTCACACTGAATTTAAAATGAAGCTTCACTTTTTTCTCGGGATTCTGAAGAAATCTTTCCCCAAAATTCCCAAAATAAAAAAATAACGCTATTTAAAAATATATATAAAA
>NC_051408.1:38494989-38495162 GCF_015228065.2 Penaeus monodon | reverse complement strand
CTGTATTACATTTACTAAATCAAAAGGAAAAAAGGGGAAAAAAAAAATTTTTTTTCACACTACAGATTGTCGACGATAATAAGTTGGCGGAAGCGAAAAAAGGGCTGACCAATCGGAGAGGGTTTGCGACTTTTAGACTTTCTTGTTTTTTAAAGGGCCCATTTTCCCTATTT
>NC_051408.1:38493979-38494783 GCF_015228065.2 Penaeus monodon | reverse complement strand
AAAACCCTAGTGTGGGTAACAAGCCCCCCATTTTCTACTTAAAAATTTTGGGGAAACTAATTTTGTATGTGGGAAAATAATAAAAAAAAATGGGGTCGATAACATTTTGCAGTTTTTACGTGATTAAAAAAAAAAAGGGAAAACGGGGAAATCATAGAAAGGGAAAATTTTTTTTTAATTAACTGATTTTTGATTTATTAAATTTTTAAATTTTTGGATTTTTTTTTTTTTTTTTTTTTTTTTTAAAAAAATAACGAAAGTAAATCTAAGAATAATCAACTAAAAACCCTGGGGGTCCTTTTTATAACGGTTAGCTTGGGAAATTTATTTCCATAAGATGGCTTTTTTATGTTGTTTTCATTCTCGACTCTGGAAAAAATGCCAAGATGAATGATTAAAAAGAGGAAAATTTAAAGGGGAAGATTTAAAAGGATAAAAAGAGGAAAAACTCCCCTTTTTTATTTTTAAATTTCCAAAAGGAAAAATGTGGGATACTTGTCTTGTAGGGATCTTTCACATAATAAAAGGGATATCTTTCTTTTTTACCCTTTAGGCAATAAAAAAAACCCTGGACTCTAAAACCCCGTGTCCCGGAAAAACCTCTTTTCCAGGGAGGGGCAAAATTTCTTTTTTTGTTCCCCAAAAAAAGAAATTGTGATTAGGTTTCCTTAATTTTTTTCCCAAAGCTTTACCCGTTTTCCAAAGCGATCCAGAATCACAATAATAACACCGATGCAAGGGGAAAAGGGGTTGCATAATTATTTGGGAATGAAAATGAAAGGAAAAAAAAAATTTATATATTTT
>NC_051408.1:38493355-38493524 GCF_015228065.2 Penaeus monodon | reverse complement strand
GTTTCATTCCCCTTCGATTTCAGTCTCCCATAAAAGGGGGGAAAAAGCAAACTCTAAATAGACAATTTAAGGGAAGGAAAGCCAGTTTTAGGGAACTGAGGCAATGTACCATTTGCCCTTTACGGGCACCTGAATGCGGCATTTCTTTCCCCTCTATATATATATGTGA
>NC_051408.1:38493141-38493280 GCF_015228065.2 Penaeus monodon | reverse complement strand
ACTCGAATAAAAAATAGAAAAATTTTTTAAATGTGTGTTTAAACACACCAAAATATAATATATGCGTTTCCTGGGGTGTGTGTGTTCTATATATATAGTGGGGGAAAGGGAAAAATATTGTGTTATGGGTGCGTGGAGC
>NC_051408.1:38492097-38492937 GCF_015228065.2 Penaeus monodon | reverse complement strand
GGGTGTGGGCGTGTAGTGTAAATTGTAATATATTAAAATTTTCGTATGTGCGTCCGCTAGGGAGGGAAAATACTGAAAGCTTTTGCCTTCTTTTATTTCGTGGGTTTCTTTTTACTTCCCTTCGTTTTTCCACCCCAGAGTGGGTAACAAAACCCATTTTCTACCTTTTTATTTTTGGGAGAAATAACTAACGATTGCTATGGCAATATAATACATATAATGGGTCAATAACCCTAGCAGTTTATAATTTATAAAAAAAGGAAAACGGGTAAATCATAGAAAGGAAACTATCTATTTTTTTAAACAACCCGATTTATGATTTTTAAATTTAAACAATTTATGAAATATTTTTTTTTTCTAAAGAAAAAAAAGAAAATAAATCATTATACATCTTTTATAATATCCACTTGAAAAAGATTTGTTTTTTATTAAATCCATTTATCAAATACCTTAAAATCTTTTATTTTGAAATTTTAAAATAAATTTTTTTGGGTATAATCTTTAAAAAAAATTTGGAAAACAAATCAATCATAAAACGATATTTGATACTTGCATCCTCTTCCCAAATTTTTTCATTATCATTTATTTTCTGGTAACTGCCAAGCTAACCCCCGTTTGCCCTTTCCAAAAAGAAAAGGATTTTTTTTTTTTCCGAATATTTTTTTTCAGTTTTAAATTTTAAAGAAAATATACTAAAACGTCAAAAGGGCGCACAGACTTTACCAGGGCAAAAAAAAAAGGACGAGTTAATGGCGGCCTCGGAAATTAAACCCGTAAGGGTGCAGCATAAAACACCCGATAAAACTAATTTTTAAATTTTTTATGTAACCACCGTATAAT
>NC_051408.1:38491461-38492011 GCF_015228065.2 Penaeus monodon | reverse complement strand
TTTAAAAGGGGTTTAAAAATAGAGTAAAGGATAAAAAGGGGGATAATAAAGGAAGGATGAATGGATAGAGACGATTTAAAAGGATAAAGAGGATAAATTGATAAAGAGGGATTAGTAAATGGAGGGGTAAAGGGGTAAAAAGGGGATAAAAAAAATGGAAGGATGAATGGATAAAAGAGAGGGAAAAGGGTTTAAAAGGGAAAGGGTATGTGGAAAAAAGAGGGTAAAACCCCCAAATTTTATTTTTGGTTTCAAAAGGATAAATGTAAAATGAAGATACCCTTTTTTTTATTATCTTACACATAACGGGGGGAATTTTTTCTTGTTTACCCTTTAGGGAGTAAAAACACATGGACTTCCCAAACCCTCTCCCGGGAAAACCCCTTTTCCCGGCCGAATCAAGATTTTTTTTTAGTCTTTAATTTTAAAAAAATTGTGATTATGGTTTTTTTAATCCCATTTCCCCTGCTTCACATTTTTCCCCCAAAGCGATCCAGAATCACAATAAAATCACCGATGTAAAAGGGGTATGCTACTGATTTTTTATATG
>NC_051408.1:38490796-38490976 GCF_015228065.2 Penaeus monodon | reverse complement strand
CATTCCTATTCTAAATCAGTCCACCCTAAAAGGGGGAAAAAAAAGCAAACCCCAAGTGATAATTTCGCAAGGACAAAACCAGTTCCTGTTTAAAAGAGGCCCCTGTTTCCATTTGCCTTGACTGTCACCTAGACTGCGCATTTCTTTCTCTCTTTTATGTGTGAGTATGGGGTGGGGGCG
>NC_051408.1:38489875-38490672 GCF_015228065.2 Penaeus monodon | reverse complement strand
GCGTGCTTTTTTGGGGGGGTTGGGGGTGTAATTTTTTGTATATAGTTAGAAAGAGGGGAGAGAGTGTGTGTCCCTTTTGGGGGGTGGATACATAATTATGGGGCAGCCCTTTAAAACACCAATATAGCTAATACTTAAAATTTTTTTGTAAACCCCCTCGATATAATAAAAAATTCCACTTTTTTATGGTAACGAAAGGGTTTTAACCCACCCCCAAACAAACCCTCCCCGGAAAAAAAATCCATTTTTTTTGGGTTTTTTAAAAGGTAAATGGAAAAAAGGAGGATAAAAAAATGGAAGGATGAATGGATAGAGGGCGATAAATGGAATTTTAAAAGGATAAATTTATAAAGAGAGGAAAAAGTAAATGGAGGGGTAAATGGATAAAGAGGGGGATAAAAAAGAATGGAAGGATGAATGGATAAAGAGAGGGTAGGTTTAAAAAAGGAAAGTGGAAAAAAAAAAGGATAAAAGGGGCCCTTTTCCCTTTTTGGTTTCAAGAGGATAAATGTAAGTGGGGATAATTTGTTTAATGTACTTACACATAATAAAAGGCATATCCTTTTTTGTTTACCCTTTAGGCAGTAAAAGAACACATGGAAATTTTAAAACCCGTCTCCCGGAAATCCCTTTTTTGGGGGATCAACATTTCTTTTTAGTCTCAATAAAAGAAATTTTTTTATTTCGGTTTCCTTTAATTTTTTTCCCCGGCCCTTTACATTTATCCCCAAAGCGATCCAAATCACCCAAAAAACAATCACCGGGTGTAAATGTGTATGCATACTGATTTGTTATGG
>NC_051408.1:38489150-38489403 GCF_015228065.2 Penaeus monodon | reverse complement strand
GGTTTCATTCCCATTTTTATAATCGTTTTACCCTAAAAGGAGAAAAAATGCAAAAAAAAAAGGGGATAATTAAAGGGAAGGGGCAAAGCCAAATTTCTGTAAAAAGAGGCACTGTACCAAATTTTCCCCTTTACTGTCACCTTTGGCTGGCATTTCTTTTTCTTATATATGTGTGAGTATGTGGTTTTGCGTTTTTTTTGTTTGTGTGTGGGGTGTTTTGGGGTGTGTGGGCAGATTTTAGTAAGAAATGTGT
>NC_051408.1:38488966-38489078 GCF_015228065.2 Penaeus monodon | reverse complement strand
GTGGAAAAAAAGCGAGGGGAGGTGTGGGGTCTATGTTGCGTGGGTACAATTATATGGGTGCAGATAATAAAACCAGATTAGCTAGAACTTAAATTATTTATTTAAACCCTCG
>NC_051408.1:38488347-38488788 GCF_015228065.2 Penaeus monodon | reverse complement strand
ATTTATAAAGAGGGGATAAGTAAAAAGGAGGGATAAATGGGAAAAAGGGATAAATTAATGGAAGGGTAAAAGGATAAAGAGAGGGTGGGGAAAGGAAGGAAATTTAAATAAAAAAGAGGGTAAAACCATTTCATTTTTTTTTGGGTTTTAAAGGGGGGAAAAAGTAATTGAAGATATTTTCCTTTTTATGTATCTACACTTTAAAAACCCGGGATATCTTTCTTGGGTTTTCCCCTTTTGGAGTAAAAAAACCCATGGAAAATCTAAACCCCGTCTTCTGGGAAAACCTTCCTTTTCCCGGGAGGATCAACATTTTTTTTTAGTTCAATAAAGAAAGTGATTGGGGTTTTCCCTTTTAATTTATTCCCAGGTTCCATTACCCAAATGCGACAGAAAACAATAACAATCCCCGATGTAAAGGGTATGCATAGATTTGTATAG
>NC_051408.1:38487673-38487904 GCF_015228065.2 Penaeus monodon | reverse complement strand
CTTTCCCTATTCTATAATCAGTCTCCCTAAAAGGAGAAAAAATGCAAACCCTAAGTAGATAATTACATGCAAGGACAAACCCATTTGCTGTAACAGAGGCACTGACCTTTTCCCCCTTGACTGCACCTAGACTGCGCTTTTCTTTCTCCTTTATGTGTGAGATGGTGGTGGCTTTTGTTTTTTTGTTGTGTGTTTTGTGGTGGTCAGATATAGATATAAAAAAAGTGTGAA
>NC_051408.1:38486869-38487246 GCF_015228065.2 Penaeus monodon | reverse complement strand
GTTTAAAGGAAGGATAAGTGGAAAAAAGAGGATAAAACCATTTCATTTTTGGTTTCAAGAGGATAAATGTAAGTGAAGATACTTGTTTTAAATTGTATCTTACACATAATAACGGCATCCTTTCTTGTTTACCCTTTAGGCAGTAAAGAACACATGGACATCTAAACCGTCTCCTGGAAATCCTCTTTTCCAGGCAGGATCAACATTTCTTTTTAGTCTCAATAAAAGAAATTGTGATTGGGGTTTTTCCTTAATTTATTCCAGTGCTTCACATTTATCCAATGCGATCCAGAATCACAATAAAATCCCCCGATGTAAAGGTATGCATACTGATTTGTATATTAAAAGGGAAAGAAAATAAAAAAATTTATAATATA
>NC_051408.1:38486342-38486448 GCF_015228065.2 Penaeus monodon | reverse complement strand
CATTCTATTCTATAATCAGTCTACCATAAAAGGAAAAAAAAATGCAAACCTAAGTAGATAATTACATGCAAGGACAAAGCCAGTTGCTGTAACAGAGGCACTGAAA
>NC_051408.1:38485240-38485863 GCF_015228065.2 Penaeus monodon | reverse complement strand
TTTACTGCATGCTTTTGCTTTCTTTCTTTATTTGATGATTATCTTTCCCACTTTAATACCCATCAATACATTTAAGATTTAATTTGCAATGATTTGTTTAAGTACTTTTCATGCAAGTGGTATTAAAAGAAGAAAAAAAATTTTATTTCCATGAAACATTTCATTTTACCTTTTAATAAAATGCCCTAAATTTCTCTCGCGGATGAATTTAATTTCTCTCTCTCCCCTTTTCTCTCTTTTATGTTGTTTTTTTCTTCGGGCTTCGGAAATCTCCCATTTTGGGATCCCCTAAAATTCGCGGGTATAAATACCTCACGAATCCCAACCATCGACTCAGTCCGGGATCAGCAGCTGAATCAAGATGAAGCTTCACTTTCTTCTCGGTATTCTGTAAGCACTCTTCCTCAATAATACCCAAAATAAAAGATAACGCTATTGAAATATATATATTTTTTTTTTTTTTTACTGATATTACATCACTAAATCAAAAGGAAAAGGAGAAAAAAGTTATTTTACACTACAGATTGTCGACGGTAATCAGTTTGGGGGAAAGCGAAAAATGGGCTGAGCAGTCGGACAGGTTAGCGACTTTAGACTTCTTGTTTTAGGCCTATTTACCCTAG
>NC_051408.1:38484886-38485036 GCF_015228065.2 Penaeus monodon | reverse complement strand
CCTAGTGTGGGTAACAAGCCCTATTTTCTACCTTATATATTTGGCAAAACTAATGATTGGTATGTGAATATAATACATATAATGGGGTCGATAACATATGCAGTTTATACATGATAAAAAAAAATGGAAAGCGGGTAAATCATAGAAAGA
>NC_051408.1:38484130-38484809 GCF_015228065.2 Penaeus monodon | reverse complement strand
AGAAAACTAACGAACGTAAATCTATAGATATAATCATTAAACAAAATCAATCATATACGATATTAGATACTTGCATCCTCTTCGCAAATTTTATCATTCTTATCACTGTCTATTGCCTTTAGCATGTTCTCCGAGTGAGTTGCCAAAGGTAGATTAAAACACACAGTGCCAACCAAGGTGCATGAGCCGTGTCAGACTAAACCGTGGCGGTCATTTTTATAACGTGTTAGCTTGGCATTCATTTCCATAACTTGGCTTTTGTATGTTAGTTTGCATTCTCGACTCTGGATAGTAAATGCCAGGATGAATGATTAAAGAGAGGATAAATTAATGGAAGGATAAATGGATAAAAAGAGGATAAAACTCCATTTCATTTTTAGTTTCAAGAGGATAAATGTGAGGATACTTGTCTTGTATGTATCTTACACATAATAACGGCATATCTTTCTTGTTTACCCTTTAGGCAGTAAAGAACACATGGACATCTAAACCAGTGTCCTGGAAATCCTCTTTTCCAGGCAGGATCAACATTTCTTTTAGTCTCAATAAAAGAATTGTGATTATGGTTTCCTTAATTTATTCCATGCTTCACAGTTTTCCAATGCGATCCGAATCACAATAACATCACCGAAGCAAGTAAAGGTGTATGCATACTGACTTGTATATGAAAAAGAAAGAA
>NC_051408.1:38483558-38483662 GCF_015228065.2 Penaeus monodon | reverse complement strand
CATTCCCATTCTATGATCAGTCTCCCATAAAAGGGGAGAAAATGCAAACTCTAAGTAGACAATTACATGCAAGGACAAAGCCAGTTGATGTAACTGAGGCAATG
>NC_051408.1:38482793-38482963 GCF_015228065.2 Penaeus monodon | reverse complement strand
CCTAGAGTGGGTAACAAGCCCTATTTTCTACCTTATATATTTGGCAGAACTAACTAACGATTGCTATGTGCAATATAATACTATAATGGGGTCATAACATATGCAGTTTATACATGATAAAAAATGGAAAGCGGGTAAATCATAGAAAGAATCTATCTATTTTAATCAAC
>NC_051408.1:38482372-38482743 GCF_015228065.2 Penaeus monodon | reverse complement strand
AAGAAAACTAACGAACATAAATCTATATATAAATCTATCTATAATATCCACTTGAAATAGATTTGTTTTCATTAAATACCATTCATCAAATACCATTAAAATCTGTCATTTTGAAATTAATATAATTTTTAGATATAATCATTAAACAAAATTTGGAAAACAAATCAATCATATACGATATTTGATACTTGCATCCTCTTCGCAAATTTTATCATTATCATCACTTTATCATGGTAACGCCAAGCTAACCCCGTCGCCTTACAAACAGTAACAGGATTTGTTTTTTCCGAAAATTTTTATCAGTTTCAATTTCAAAGAAAATATACTAAAACGTCAAGGTCGCACAGACTGACCAGGGCAAAAAACGGACT
>NC_051408.1:38481778-38482125 GCF_015228065.2 Penaeus monodon | reverse complement strand
GAGAGGATAGGTTAAAGGAAGGATAAGTGGAAAAAAGAGGATAAAACCATTTCATTTTTGGTTTCAAGAGGATAAATGTAAGTGAAGATACTTGTCTTATATGTATCTTACACATAATAACGGCATATCTTTCTTGTTTACCCTTTAGGCAGTAAAGAACACATGGACGTCTAAACCAGTCTCCTGGAAATCCTCTTTTCCAGGCAGGATCAAGATTTATTTTTAGTCTCAATAAAAGAAATTGTGATTGTGGTTTCCTTAATTTATTCCCAGTGCTTCAGTTATCAAATGCGATCCAGAATCACAATAACAATCACCGATGTAAAGGTGTATGCATACTGATTTGT
>NC_051408.1:38481209-38481313 GCF_015228065.2 Penaeus monodon | reverse complement strand
CATTCCTATTCTATAATCAGTCTACCATAAAAGGAGAAAAAATGCAAACCCTAAGTAGATAATTACATGCAAGGACAAAGCCAGTTGCTGTAACAGAGGCACTG
>NC_051408.1:38480541-38480730 GCF_015228065.2 Penaeus monodon | reverse complement strand
TTTCTTTCTTTTATTTGATGATTATCTTTCCTACTTTAATACCCATCAATACATTTAAGATTTAATTTGCAATGATAGTTTAAGTACTTTTCATGCAAGTGGTATTAGAGAAGAAATTTCATTTCCATGAAACATTTCATTATAACCTTTAATAAAATGCCTAAATTTCTCTCGCGGATGAATTTAATT
>NC_051408.1:38480314-38480514 GCF_015228065.2 Penaeus monodon | reverse complement strand
TTTATGTTGTTTTTTCTTCGACTTCGGAAATTCTCGATTTGGCATCCCCTAAAATTCGCTGGGTATAAATACCTCACGAATCCCAACCATCGACTCAGTCCGGGATCAGCAGCTGAATCAAGATGAAGCTTCACTTTCTTCTCGGTATTCTGTAAGCACTCTTTCCTCAATAATACAAAGTAAAAGATAACGCTATTGAA
>NC_051408.1:38480126-38480295 GCF_015228065.2 Penaeus monodon | reverse complement strand
TTTTTTTTTACTGATATTACATCACTAAATCAAAAGGAAAAGGAGAAAAAAGTTATTTTCACACTACAGATTGTCGACGGTAATCATGTTGGCGGAAGCGAAAAATGGGCTGAGCAGTCGGACAGGTTAGCGACTTCAGACTTTCTTGTTTTAGGCCTATGTACCCTAG
>NC_051408.1:38479771-38479922 GCF_015228065.2 Penaeus monodon | reverse complement strand
CCTAGTGTGGGTAACAAGCCCTATTTTCTACCTTATATATTTGGCAAAACTAATGATTGGTATGTGAATATAATACATATAATGGGGTCGATAACATATGCAGTTTATACATGATAAAAAAAAAATGGAAAGGGGGTAAATCATAGAAAGA
>NC_051408.1:38478997-38479703 GCF_015228065.2 Penaeus monodon | reverse complement strand
TAAGAAAACTAACGAACGTAAATCTATAGATATAATTATTAAACAAAATCAATCATATACGATATTAGATACTTGCATCCTCTTCGCAAATTTTATCATTCTTATCACTGTCTATTGCCTTTAGCATGTTCTCCGAGTGAGTTGCCAAAGGTAGATTAAAACACATTGCCAACCAAGGTGCATGAGCCGTGTCAGACTAAACCGTGGCGGTCATTTCTATAACGTGTTAGCTTGGCATTCATTTCCATAAGATGGCTTTTGTATGTTAGTTTGCATTCTCGACTCTGGATAGTAAATGCCAGGATGAATGATTAAAGAGAGGATAAATTAATGGAAGGATAAATGGATAAAAAGAGGATAAAACTCCATTTCATTTTTAGTTTCAAGAGGATAAATGTAAGTGAGGATACTTGTCTTGTATGTATCTTACACATAATAACAGCATATTTTTCTTGTTTACCCTTTAGGCAGTAAAGAACACATGGACATCTAAACCAGTGTCCTGGAAATCCTCTTTTCCAGGCAGGATCAGCATTTCTTTTTAGTCTCAATAAAAGAAATTGTGATTATGGTTTCCTTAATTTATTCCCAGTGCTTCACAGTTTTCCAATGCGACCCAGAATCACAATAACAATTAGCGATGTAAGTAAAGGTGTATGCATACTGATTTGTATATGAAAAAGAGAGAAAAAAATATATATATATA
>NC_051408.1:38478422-38478555 GCF_015228065.2 Penaeus monodon | reverse complement strand
CATTCCCATTCTATAATCAGTCTACCACAAAAGGGGAGAAAATGCAAACCCTAAGTAGATAATTACATGCAAGGACACAGCCAGTTACTGTAACAGAGGCAATGTACCATTTACCCTTGACTGTCACCAATAC
>NC_051408.1:38477201-38477592 GCF_015228065.2 Penaeus monodon | reverse complement strand
ATGTTGTTTTTTCTTAGACTTCGGAAATTCTCGATTTGGCATCCCCTAAAATTCGCAGGGTATAAATACCTCACGAATCCCAACCATCGACTCAGTCCGGGATCAGCAGCTGAATCAAGATGAAGCTTCACTTTCTTTTCGGTATTCTGTAAGTCTCCTACAGTGCACTCTTTCCTCAATAATACAAAGTAAAAGATAACGCTATTGAAATATATAAATCTTCTTTTTTTTTTACTGATATTACATCACTAAATCAAAAGGAAAAGGAAAAAAAATATTTTCACACTACAGATTGTCGACGGTAATCATGTTGGCGGAAGCGAATAATGGGCTGAGCAGTCGGACAGGTTAGCGACTTGAGACTTTCTTGTTTTAGGCCTCTTTACCCTAG
>NC_051408.1:38476366-38476997 GCF_015228065.2 Penaeus monodon | reverse complement strand
CCTAGTGTGGGTAACAAGCCTTATTTTCTACCTTATATATTTGGCAAAACTAACTAACGATTATGTGCAATACAATACATATAATGGGGTCGATAACATATGCAGTTTATACTTGATAAAAAAAATGGAGAGCGGGTAAATCATAGAAAGAATTTACTTATTTTAATTAACTGAGTTATGATTTATTAATTTATCAATTTGTGATTATTATTTTTAGCTAAAGAAAACTAACGAAAGTAAATCTATATATAAATCTATGTATAATATCCACTAGAAATATATTTGTTTTCATTAAATACCATTCATCAAATACCTTTAAAATCTGACATTTTGAAATTAATATCATTTTTACATATAATCATTAAACAACATTTGGAAAACAAATCAATCATATACGATATTAGATACTTGCATCATCTTCGCAAATTTTATCATTCTTAACACTGTCCATTGCTTTTAGCATGTTCTCCGAGTGAGTTGCCAAAGGTTAGATTAAAACACACTGCCAACCAAGGTGCATGAGCCGTGTCAGACTAAACCGTGGCGGTCATTTTTATAACGTGTCAGCTTGGCATTCATTTCCATAAGATGGCTTTTGTATGTTAGTTTGCATTCTCGACTCTGGATAGTA
>NC_051408.1:38476218-38476339 GCF_015228065.2 Penaeus monodon | reverse complement strand
AGGATGAGCTCTTCTAGAAAATTTTATGAATGCCTTATAACCTATGTATACCCGTGGCTGTCACCCCCCCCCCCTCCCCCAAATAAGTATGAGTGTGCGTGCATATCTGTATATATATGTA
>NC_051408.1:38476111-38476185 GCF_015228065.2 Penaeus monodon | reverse complement strand
CAGTAACTATATGAGACGTATAGTTACTCCACGAATAAAAGGACAAAATTATCACACAGGAACACATAATCATG
>NC_051408.1:38475368-38475800 GCF_015228065.2 Penaeus monodon | reverse complement strand
AAAGAGATTAAAACTCCATTACATTTTTGGTTTCAAGAGGTTAAATATAAGTGAGGATACTTGTCTTATATGTATCTTACACATAATAACATATCTTTCTTGTTTACCCCTTAGGCAGTATCCCATGCGCGTGCTTCAAAGAACCCTGTCCTTGCCCGTTATAGTAAACACCTATGATAAGAACACCTGGACGTGTAAACCAGTCTCCTGGAAATACTTCTTTTCCAAGGAGTGAGGTCCTAATTTATTCCATGCTTCACAGTTTTCCAAGCCATGCAGAATCAATAACAATCACGATGAAGTAAGTGTATCATACTGATTTGTATGAAAAGAAAGTAAAATAATATTTGTCAATACTTCCATTTTACATATCCATAGTGTGTATAAAGAGATGAAGTGGTGTTTGATCTTGTTGTGTGTTGAATGACCTGT
>NC_051408.1:38474587-38475028 GCF_015228065.2 Penaeus monodon | reverse complement strand
TCATAATTAACTTTCCTTACTTGAAAGTTTTGGTATTACTTATTCTAAAAGTCAAATGTAAACGTAATTCATAAAAACAATATTATTTTAATTAACGTATTTATGAATTTATAGATTATATAAAATTTAGGATTATTAATTTTTTTAGCTAAAGAAAAAATAACGAAGTTAATTTATAGATATATCATTATATACAAAATCATCATATGCATTTAGAAGATACTTGCATTTTCTCTCGCAAATATTTACATTCTTAACACTGTCTATTGCTTTAACAAATTCATCCAGTGAGTTGCCAAAGTAATTAACCCCTGCCAATTTAAGGTGCATGAGCCGTGTCAGACTAAACCGTGGCGGTCATTTTTATAACGTGTCAGCTTGGCATTCATTTCCATAAGATGGCTTTTGTATGTTAGTTTGCATTCTCGACTCTGGATGGTA
>NC_051408.1:38474311-38474549 GCF_015228065.2 Penaeus monodon | reverse complement strand
GAATGAGCTCCACTAGAAAATTTTATGAATGCCTAATAACCTATGTATACTTGTGGCTGTCACCCTCCCAGATAAGTATGAGTGTGTATATATATGTATATATGTGTGTGCAGTAATTACATGAGACGTATAGTTACTCCACGTGTATATTTAAAAGGACAAAATTATCACACATGAACGCATAATCTCGGTTAATTTAATACAGGTAGCACCACTCTGTCTCGGTGAAAAGCCGAGG
>NC_051408.1:38474218-38474284 GCF_015228065.2 Penaeus monodon | reverse complement strand
ACCGATTATTTTCATCAGTTTCAATTTCAAAGAAAATACACTTAAAACACTTAACGTCAAAGGTCG
>NC_051408.1:38473596-38473992 GCF_015228065.2 Penaeus monodon | reverse complement strand
TAGGGATAAATGGATAAAGAGAGGATAAATAAATGGAAGGATGAATGGATAAAGAGAGGATAGATTAATGGAAGGATAAATGGATATAAAGAGGATAAAACTCCATTTCATTTTTAGTTTCAAGAGGATAAATATAAGTGAGGATACTTGTCTTATATGTATCTTACACATAATAACGGCATATCTTTCTTGTTTACCCTTTAGGCAGTAAAGAACACATGGACATCTAAACCAGTCTCCTGGAAATCCTCTTTTCCAGGCAGGATCAACATTTCTTTTTAGTCTCAATAAAAGAAATTGTGATTATGGTTTCCTTAATTTATTCCCAATGCTTCACAATTTTCCAATGCGATGCAGAATCACAATAACAATCAGCGATGGAAGTAAAGGTGTATG
>NC_051408.1:38473221-38473368 GCF_015228065.2 Penaeus monodon | reverse complement strand
TCCGCGCTGCACCCTGAACGAGACACAGGTCCCAGACAGGACAAGCGTACGGAGCGAGTGAGTGTTATTCAAATCAAATGAAATTCAAATCTGCCTTGCGTTGGGCAAAATGACAAGATAACCCCCAAGCTGTCGATATGGCTAAAC
>NC_051408.1:38472699-38473049 GCF_015228065.2 Penaeus monodon | reverse complement strand
GTTGATTGATACTGGCAGTACTAAGAAGATTGTTGCAAATTATTGAAGTTCTGATAAGCAAATTGCAAGCCAGCGAGCCCTCTGATGGCCATTTTACTCTTATGTATTCTCCATTCTTAAGACTGTGTCATTTTCATTTAATCGTCACTATGTGTCTAAGTATATGTATGCTTATACACATGCATTCAAGCACATATTCATATGCATAACACAAATAAAAGCAATGCCCCATTGCAGTGAATTTAAACATCTCTTATTCTTGAACATTTTATTTTAAAGAAAAAACAAAGAAAGGATATAATTAAACCAGTATATTTCCATTAGACATACTCAAATTTTTGGATAACAAT
>NC_051408.1:38472382-38472660 GCF_015228065.2 Penaeus monodon | reverse complement strand
GTGATTTCAAGCTTCAGGAGTTGCCCTTAGGTATAGCTGTGGGACTTATCCCTGTCCCCTCAGCTTTGGGGCGTTATAAGAATGACTGCCGTAACTGAATTCGTATGGCAGAGCGGAGTTGAGCATCGCGAAAACCCTGAAAAAGGATGGTCTTCGTTAGAGTGAAAGAGATATGATTGCATGAATTGGTGTGTGTTATTTTAGTGGTGCTCTCATAGTTATTCAGAAAACACGTGTGTGTGACTTTAGTGGCGCTCTCATAGTTATTCAGAAAACAC
>NC_051408.1:38471980-38472345 GCF_015228065.2 Penaeus monodon | reverse complement strand
AATGCCTGTGGATGTCAATCATTTCGAAATGCCTTACACGAAGAAGAAAAGAAGAAATGAATTCGTCATCTCGTAAGTGTAGTGGGACTTCCTGACCCACACTAATGTTAAACTCTCCTGCGGGATTTTATACATGTCTTATTCTGGGTTGCCAAATGACTATTTTTGGTAGGATAAAATCAAACCGTTGATCATTCTTGGTTTCAGCAGAAAAGGCGTCAGTCCTTCAATATTTTTACTTTCACTTTTCTGCCTCACAGCACTCTGAGCAAACACACGCTCCGGTTTCATAATATTTGGAATATATACATAAATACGTACGTCTGATATCAAACCGTCGGAAATGGGTTAGCGCAGGTAACGGC
>NC_051408.1:38470258-38471287 GCF_015228065.2 Penaeus monodon | reverse complement strand
GGGCCGAAAAAAATGTATTAATGATTCAAATGGCAGAATGGATGGACGGATAGATAAATTGAGGCACAAATGTGGTTCTGTAAGCCCACACATGCTTACAGACATAAGGATCGTTCATTCTTTAGGCTATTCGTGATACTGAAATAGATCTTTAAAGGTGATGGCTAAAGATGAAAGACAGATTACATTCATTTGCCTGATCATATTGGTCTCAATAGGATCACATGCATTGATATATAATATTATAATTAATTAATGCGGCAAACCTTGATGACGTCATAGTAGGCATGAATAATTTTCCCTTTATATTCATTATATGTTATTCCTTCCACTTGTCATCAATAGGCAAGTGAATGTCACATAATGTTTAAATGGGCAATTAAAAATGGTAAGAGTAGATCACGTGTTATTAGAAACATTCACTGATTTGAATATTGGTAAATGCTAATAATTGGTATATTCGTCTAACTGATAAATGCTCTCTGTTGCGTTCTGAATACTTGGTCTTCAATATAAACATTGAAACTCAGTTAATCTAATTTACTAGAGATTAAATATAAGCCTAAATTATTTGTCGATTTTGTGAAACTGTGAAACTCAGTCAATTTGATTTACTAGAGATTAAATATAAGCCTGAATTAAGTATTTGTCGATTTTGTGAAACTGTGAAACTCAGTCAATTTGATTTCCTAGAGATTAAATATAAGCCTGAATTAAGAATTTGACGATTTTGTGAAACTGTGAAACTCAGTCAATTTGATTAAGTATCTATCAATTTTCTCATGTACATGAGACATTTTCCTTTGTAAAAAGAATATGATATATCTGGAAAAATCATCTAATAATTTATAAGGGTTTGTTTCGCGCCTATGAGTGAAGGATTTCCATTCAGAAAATCATTTAACCACCTACTACCACGGGTTTAGATTCGCTATTATGATCACGGCAGGAAAATTAAGGAAATCACAGTGCAACAATGGCATCGCTCACTCTCACATTACTTCACCAGGCATAGAAATGGCATTATTA
>NC_051408.1:38470012-38470084 GCF_015228065.2 Penaeus monodon | reverse complement strand
CTTAATGTTGTTCTTCAACACATGCATACATTTCTTATATTACGTTCTATTCTACTGTTCTTTTGGTGTGTG
>NC_051408.1:38469526-38469988 GCF_015228065.2 Penaeus monodon | reverse complement strand
CATAATTATTATTTATACGTACATGTGTATTATTCTCTATTTGTTCATGTGTTTATTAAAAATAACCCAGTGGATTAATTTTAAGCTGTAGAATGTTGCAACAGCTTACTTAGTTTTGCAATGGATGTTGCAATAGCCATCTTATTTTTATCTCTCTTAAAAATATCTCAAAAACTATTGCAGACAAGATGCGGATAAGAAATTATCAAAACACATGTCACAATAGATATAAATATTAGTGTAAGGCATTTTGTGTTCATCCGTTTCAACTGAATCCGTTCAATGAAAAGATTTATTTAAACGAATGCACGTATATAATCAAAATTTTACTCATTTACTCATGACAAAAAGGAAAATCATTTCACATAATAAAAAAGGGGGTTTCTTGAAGTGTCTGACTAACTTACATCTTGCAATCTGAAATAATAGTAAAAAGTAGCTACTACAAATGACCATATGTAA
>NC_051408.1:38469065-38469474 GCF_015228065.2 Penaeus monodon | reverse complement strand
TTTCTGAACGTTTTCAGTCTAGAATAATGATATATAATGAACTGCAACGAAATATATCCATGCAGTATTCGATAACTTGGCAACTCGACACAAGACCCCTGGTCCCTCTTAGTATAAAAATCTCTTGCGAAAACCGTAGAGTACAGATTCGCAGCCAAGAAATAATGCTGTTTAAAATAACGATTATTTCTCTCCTCGCGTAAGTCACCTGCAAAGAGTAAACAAACATGTATATGACGTGTATATTTACATGTATTAATCATGTGTTAATATGTTTCGGCATAGTGCATTAAGTAATAATGTTCTGTGCTTGTTCCAGGGTGTTGTTTCTCGTCAATCAACCAGTCACTCAGTCTTTACTTGATCCTCGATAGGTTAGTACAAATGACAAACATGTACGCGCGCGCGC
>NC_051408.1:38468347-38468904 GCF_015228065.2 Penaeus monodon | reverse complement strand
TGGGAGTGGAAGGATGTATATATGTACGTCCGAAAACATAAATGTCTCTATAGATATAAAAATACCTCCTATGTTGCAGAAAGCAGATTTGCCGACCTGTTGCAGTAAGCAGGGCCAAGAGTAAGCCCATCAAAGCATGAGATAGAGTGATTAGTTATGTCACTATGATCATGCATACATCCTTTTGCAGTACACGCGAGAGCCGTTGTTGTGCCAAAACGGAACAGGATTTCTACGCCGGATTCCACGAGCACTGGGCTAATGTTACTTTTCACTGAAGGACCTGATTATCACTGCAGTATATATGGAGCGAGTTTCACATCCTGATGAGAATTAGATGTATGCGTGGCAGAGTGGCAAAGAGGTAAATAAAGCAAAATTTGACTAATTTGATTCTAGTGTTAATGGCACTTCACCTACTTCACTATAGGTTACCAAGTCACTGTTACCTAATGCTTAATTATGCGCGGAAAAGACGCACGTAGACTGAATTCCTCTGCAGCAGGGGTTCTCAATCTGGTGTGGGGACCCGGAGTACATTAATGCATACATACGAA
>NC_051408.1:38468209-38468296 GCF_015228065.2 Penaeus monodon | reverse complement strand
CCAATGCTTACACATGCACGTAAGCTTGGCAGCTCAAGAAGCCAAAGCACTCTACAGGACCGGAGCATGAAACAAAACACTATTCAT
>NC_051408.1:38467978-38468187 GCF_015228065.2 Penaeus monodon | reverse complement strand
TGCATGTCATGCCTTATTACATTTCCTTTAACATTTAACAGAATCAAATTAATTTTGATTAAATATATTTGTGTATCAGTCGGTACACCAACACCAAGTTCTGTAAGTATAATGTGTAGAAAAATCTAGAGAAGTAACAACAAAAAAGACAGATTTATCAGACAAAGCATGATAGTATGTAATATGATTTTCCGTTAACTTGTGGTAAA
>NC_051408.1:38467236-38467581 GCF_015228065.2 Penaeus monodon | reverse complement strand
TGTCGCCTTGATTCCTAGTAGTTGTTTGTAGTATCTAGACACGAACTGGAGTCCCCAATACACCTCGTCGATGGTAACTCTTGAGACAGCTCCAAGGTCAAGCTGCGTAGGCTCTTGTCCGTTCTCTGGATTACTACAGGAAAAGGGAGACCTGACGTCCGGGTTTCAGCTCCCCTGTCATATCATGCTTGCCCGGAACTGCACAGGGAGAGGACACTCCTGAACACTTAACGAGAAATGATAATTAAGCCTCAGATTCAGTTGGTGTAAATCAAGGTGCTAGGGTCACTTATGGTAGTGTGAGAGATTGTTCTCTTCTTCTTTTAACGGTAGGTTCTAGTAAGG
>NC_051408.1:38465862-38466050 GCF_015228065.2 Penaeus monodon | reverse complement strand
ACTGATCTAGTCAAAGATATATTGACAGTATCCTGGAATCGCAACTAGCCATGTCATAGAGAATCAAATTATTAAGTCGTCCTAATGACTCTTGGTGATGACCTCTTCATGCCTGTCCTTTGCATGTCTCGTCGATGGGTCCTTCCCCTAAATCCTTGTGGTATGTGAGGCATCTTGCTCGTGAGTGT
>NC_051408.1:38465711-38465789 GCF_015228065.2 Penaeus monodon | reverse complement strand
ACTCGTACCCTCCTGAGGCGCATGGACACGGGGGGATGGCACAGGGACACGCTGATTGGAAAAATAGTCAATACTGAG
>NC_051408.1:38465190-38465540 GCF_015228065.2 Penaeus monodon | reverse complement strand
AAACGGATGCGGATATTAATACTTACTTTGGGGGGATGGACACTTCTGAACATTAAAGAGCTAGCTACTGTTGTACAGGAACTCTCTCCACAAGTTCTTTACTTCTTTTATAGTGTGGTAAATGTTTTTTATTCATTTCAACCATGTCCCTGTGTTTGTGTCTTTATCCATCAATAAATTTATACTTACGTCTCTCTATATTGCCATACTCTTAACGATTTTTATATCTCCATTGCTTGAATGTGAGTTTTTCAAAGTTAAATACCTGATACACTCATTTACAAGCAATGTAGACAGACTTTTTACAAAAAAAAAATCTATGTTGTTATGCAGTTGACAAAACAGTCATC
>NC_051408.1:38464822-38465142 GCF_015228065.2 Penaeus monodon | reverse complement strand
TTACCTTTCATTAGCACACTGTGTGCTAATGAAAGATAAATGTGATGATTAAGTTTAATAACAATCATACTGATTATAATGTGATAAGTAGATCAATTAAGTTTGATAATTAATTAATGTTATAAGTCGTAATAAGTTTGTATTTGATTTCGCAAATGTTTTCCATGTTGATGGATGTGAGAAATTTTGCAATCATTAATAAGCTATTTATGTTTTGTTATAGGAATAAAATCACGATGATGATGATGATTATTAAGAAAAGTGTAACCACAATCGCCACAGGTGTTCAGTAGAGAGGAATTAAATTAGAAATCGTAAGC
>NC_051408.1:38463141-38463468 GCF_015228065.2 Penaeus monodon | reverse complement strand
ACGTAGGACTCGAGTTTACATTTTTTATGTGTTTTATGTATACTTTAGGCACTATACATGGATGTGATACGCGCACATTTTGGTTATGTTACGTGTTTGTATATCAGTTCATCTATTTATCTATCGGTCCGTGTGCTCATCTATCTGTACATCTATTCAACTGCCTCTGTCTCTCCACCTTGCCATATATCATTTTATTCACCTGTGGCTTCTATCGTTGCCATGAATCTATTTACATAAACGTCTACTCACCTGCTCTCTCTGTTACATCATCGATGACGTCATGCAAGGAACTGACCATCAGGATCACAGATGACAACCTGGGAT
>NC_051408.1:38462749-38462920 GCF_015228065.2 Penaeus monodon | reverse complement strand
AGAGACAAAATTCCGGTTGCGACGTTCATCTTCGTCACCTTCCGTTCTGGCACTAAATCTCGAGTGCATTTTGTCTTCTATTTATACTGTGAGACAGGGGATGGGGGGGGGGGCTTGAGGTAGGATTATCAGTTTTTAATCTTTATTTTCCTAATATTTTCTTTCTTTCTT
>NC_051408.1:38461393-38461824 GCF_015228065.2 Penaeus monodon | reverse complement strand
CCTTGCAAATTGATTTTAATCACGTGTTTCTCATCTTTCTCCCGAACCAATTACAACTGTGTCGCCAGTTGGCCAGAAGTCACGCTCTATGCAATGAATTTCCCGTCTCTAAACAATCTCTGACAATACTGCGCCGATCCAAATGTATTGAAATAATCCACAAACCCAATTACTATAGTTTCATATAACATTTTGCTTACTGTGAAACGGCTCTTAGCGAATTATAAATATTATGGAGCAAGTACGTGTGCTTGCACTGAAACAATCGAGTGCTGAAAGTTAGTTTAAAGGACGTTAGCCTAACAAGCTCATATGGCATGTTCGGGCTAAGTTCAGGCCAATCAAGTCCATTAAACTTTGACATGGATGGAAATCTCATTTTGCTATGAACTTCTTTTCGATACAGTGGGTTTCTCTTAATTGTTTGAAAC
>NC_051408.1:38460773-38461362 GCF_015228065.2 Penaeus monodon | reverse complement strand
GCGAGCACACTTGTTAAAACCATTGCATAAAAATCAGAGAGAGAGATAAAATCACACGTGTGCATTTGCTCATACACGCTGACACAAACCTATGTACAATACACAACATATGCGTACATACAGGCATGTACGAATTATGATGATTTAATCGAAAAGTATCAACAAATGGTTTAGTTTTATTAACCCCAAATCGATTGATCTTCTATTTACTGAACTCTGATCGACTGAACTTCAGCCTCTTAAAATCAGTTTACCAGAAGTTTGGTTTTCGACCGAACTTCATCTTTCCTAACCTTGATTACTAATTCAACGCAGAGCAATAGAAGGCCAGATAATTATAATCATATCCACTGAACTTTATTTGTACTGAAACTAAATCTAACTAAACCTACCCCTTCTCTGATCAGCTGAACTTTATTAATCCTTTGACTCTAATGATTAATCACAAACCTTATCCAATTTACACCTAATTGTAGGAAGTAAGTGTTATACTTGCCAATATATATTGTTATATTCTTGCACTGCATCTTATTACTGATGGAATAAAAGCTGCTGATAACCACTGATATGCAAGGTTGTGTGATGATTG
>NC_051408.1:38458920-38460233 GCF_015228065.2 Penaeus monodon | reverse complement strand
AAAAAAAGGACTCATCACCAGGACAGAAAAAAGGCTCATCACCAGGACAAAAAGGGACTCATCACCAGGACAGAAAAAAGACTCATCACCAGGACAAAAAAGGACTCATCACCAGGACTGAAAAAGACTCACCACCAGGACAGAAAAAAGGCTCATCACCAGGACAGAAAAAAGACTCATCACCAAGACAGAAAAAAGACTCATCACCAGGACAGAAAAAAGGCTCATCACCAGGACAGAGAAAAGACTCATCACCAAGACAGAAAAAAGGCTCATCACCAGGACAGAAAAAAGACTCATCACCAGGACAGAAAAAAGACTCATCACCAGGACAGAAAAAAGACTCATCACCAAGACAGGAAAAAGACTCATCACCAGGACAGAAAAAAGACTCATCACCAGGACAAAAAAGGACTCATCACCAGGACAGAAAAATGACTCATCACCAGGACAGAAAAAAGACTCATCACCAGGACAGAAAAAGACTCACCACCAGGATAGAAAAAGGACTCATCACCAGGACAGGAAAAAGACTCATCACCAGGACAGAAAAAAGACTCATCACCAGGATAGAAAAAAGGCTCATCACCAGAACAGAAAAAAGACTCATCACCAGGACAGAAAAAAGACTCATCACCAGGACAAAAAAGGACTCATCACCAGGACAGAAAAAGAATCACCACCAGGATAGAAAAAGGACTCATCACCAGGACAGAAAAAAGACTCATCACCAGGATAGAAAAAGGACTCATCACCAGGACAAAAAAAAGACTCATCACCAAGACAGAAAAAAGACTCATCACCAGAACAGAAAAAAGACTCATCACCAAGACAGAAAAAAGGACTCATCACCAGGACAGAAAAAAGACTCATCACCAGGACAGGAAAAAGGACTCATCGCCAGGACAGAAAAAAGACTCATCACCAAGACAGAAAAAAGACTCATCACCAGGACAGAAAAAAGACTCATCACCAAGACAGAAAAAAGACTCATCACCAGGACAGAAAAAAGACTCATCACCAGGACAAAAAAAAGACTCATCACCAGGACAGAAAAAAGACTCATCACCAGAACAGAAAAAAGACTCATCACCAGGACAGAAAAAAGACTCATCACCAGGACAGAAAAAAGACTCATCACCAGGACAGGAAAAAGACTTATCACGAATAAATATCAGATGAACTCATCACCAAGACAAAAAAAAGGACTCATCACCAAGGTGTATTGGTCAGACTCATCCCTATGTTTACCAGGAATCAGTATGTGTAAGAGGAACTACAGGATTTTTGCAGGATTTTGTACTTAGTGAATA
>NC_051408.1:38458798-38458863 GCF_015228065.2 Penaeus monodon | reverse complement strand
TCGTATATGTAGTTAATGAAATAATAAAACAAACATGATATTTCAAACTCGTCTCTCGCACCCGA
>NC_051408.1:38458602-38458710 GCF_015228065.2 Penaeus monodon | reverse complement strand
CACGAATCTCCAAACAAGAGTCAGTTGTTGAACCACTGGGTAACACAAACACAAAGCAGAGATGTGTGGTATATGTAATGGTCTGCCCGGTTTGCATGATCCAAAAGC
>NC_051408.1:38457721-38457843 GCF_015228065.2 Penaeus monodon | reverse complement strand
AGATGCTATCTGGCAACTTAGCACCCCCCCCCCCCCATCAAGTAAGGTAAATACCCGGAGCAGAAACACTTTTGTCTCAGAGTTGAAACAGCAAGCAAGGAAAAAGGAGCGATATCAAGATT
>NC_051408.1:38456786-38457076 GCF_015228065.2 Penaeus monodon | reverse complement strand
CAAATACTATGCTATGTATCTTATACGTGTAGTATGGGTGTGTATGTATCAATCAAAAATAGTGCTAACTTCATTAATGTTTGAAATATGGATTGGTAACTGATATTCACGACTTTTATTCCGCAAAAAATAATAAATGGAAATATACAGCCTGTGCTCAAGGGCCGTCCGTAATTATCGACATTTCCAAAACTCTTAAGATTAAAATATTGACGGGAAGTGAGTGACGAGCCTAATGATCTTTTTAAAATTCCTTGAATGCAGCACCGAAAATAAATGTTCTTTGAAGA
>NC_051408.1:38456378-38456757 GCF_015228065.2 Penaeus monodon | reverse complement strand
ATGCTTCGGGAATAGGGCGGAGAGAAGGGAGGGGAGAAAAAGTGTTTTTATTTTATGAATCCTTGTTAAAAAATTTCCTGGTGAATGAGACTTTTAACTTTAACAGCTGCATGATTGTGCAATCCCGTCGTGTAACTGCCGCGGCTCGATTTGGACAGAGAGAAAAGATGATAGAATATCATTATCTACTTCTGACCAAGGCAGAAAACGAATTCGTCACCGGGACAGAAAACGGACAACACAGAAATCAGACTTATCACCAGGAAAGAAAACGACTCATCATCACGACAGAAAACGACTCATCACCAGGACAGAAAACGAACTCATCACCAAGCTAGAAAACGGACTCGTCACCAGGACAGAAGGTGGATTCATCTAA
>NC_051408.1:38455076-38455312 GCF_015228065.2 Penaeus monodon | reverse complement strand
ATATATACATTTATCTATCATTCTAGGTTAATAACTGTGTAGGCAAACACTGAGAGAGCATTTATTCGTAACCTTTAAACAGTCCTTTAAACAGAAGTTGATCGAAATACTTGTTTATCCGCCATGGCGACCACAGGGACAAATCCATATAATACATTGACATGGCGATGGTGCTGAAAAAAAATTAATAAAAGTAACTTATTAACTGAATAAATGGCTGGTTAGATCAGTCCTGG
>NC_051408.1:38454634-38454776 GCF_015228065.2 Penaeus monodon | reverse complement strand
TGGGCCTGGAGAAGCTGTCACCAAAAGTCACTACATTTTCTTTACACTTTTATTGATGGACTTTCGGAATATCAGAAGTTGATATTGGATTTCGCAAAGTAAAAGCAAACATTGCTTATTGATCTTCACTTCTAGCGACTGC
>NC_051408.1:38453858-38454106 GCF_015228065.2 Penaeus monodon | reverse complement strand
GCATATATCTATCATATTAGGTTAATAACTGACTAGTCTATCGCTGAGAGAGGCCTTTATTCGTAATCGCAGTCCTTTTAACAGACGATGATCGAAGTATGTTTATCCGCCATATCGGTCACAGGGACAAGGTGATATAATACAGAGACAAAATTGCGTTGCTGAAAAAGAAGATACGGTAAAAAATAGATAAAACTTATTGACTGAATATATGGCTGGTTCGATCAGCCTTGGTTTATTTTAGTTCA
>NC_051408.1:38453361-38453495 GCF_015228065.2 Penaeus monodon | reverse complement strand
TGGGGCTGGGGAGGCTGTCACGAAAGGTCGCTGATTCTCTTTACACTTTCAAGGGTTTTTGGCATATTAGATTTCGCAAAGTGAAAGCAAATATTGTTTGTTGAACTCGAAGGAATTTCAGAATGAATAGATGG
>NC_051408.1:38452921-38453095 GCF_015228065.2 Penaeus monodon | reverse complement strand
CACAAACTTTGATCTCACCTGCTCTCGCTCGCCTCACCGTCGGGCAATCAGGGGTAGGAATCTCGCATTCTCTTGGCAAGGGTCCTGCACGCACCTCCGACACCAGCAGAGCGGATGACAATCTGCAACGAATTTGCAACACGTTATGCGAATATCACTGTATGCGGATTGGCA
>NC_051408.1:38452561-38452698 GCF_015228065.2 Penaeus monodon | reverse complement strand
AAATCTTTTACTTCTGAAAATCAACTTACACTAAAAAGAGTAAGAAAATCTGCTTGTTCATCGTGCGTTCAGTCTCCCTCTTACTCCTTCAATGACTCGCCTAAGCTCGTCCTCGAGGTATTTATAGGACAGATAGG
>NC_051408.1:38452083-38452192 GCF_015228065.2 Penaeus monodon | reverse complement strand
TTATCTACACTAAAACCAATAATATCAAGCTGTGAATTTTGCCCTGAAACTTTTCCTAGAACAGCTTGCATTTTCCTTGCTCTCTGAAACTCGGGAATCCCACAGAGGC
>NC_051408.1:38449662-38449753 GCF_015228065.2 Penaeus monodon | reverse complement strand
CGAAAGGAAAGAACCCCAAGAAATGCAACTAAATTCCCGAGATATACATCACCAGAAATAAGCGTTTATGCGAGGAATTCCCCAAAGCAAG
>NC_051408.1:38448959-38449517 GCF_015228065.2 Penaeus monodon | reverse complement strand
TCTCTCTTGAACAATGAGAAAAAATGAACTTGCACTTGCCAGCGTGTTTCCCCAGGTGGGCCAGTCATGCAAGATAATTTCTTTTCTATTTTATCTTTGGTTTTGTTTTCCTAATGATAAGGTAATATTGATTTCTTTTTTTGCTTTTTTTTCTCTATTTCTCTTTCCTTTCCTTTTTTCTTTTCTTTTTTTTATTTCAGTTTGTTTTATTTATTTTATCGTCTGATTTTTTTTATTCTGTTTCGTTAAATTTTATTAGTTTCAGTTTTTTGTTGTTGTTTTTTGAGGGGGGGGGGTCTTTTTTCGCCTTTCTTTCTTCTGTAATTTGTATTTACCTACTTATTTATTTTTATCTATTCATTCACATTTATCAATTCCTTCATTGTTTCCTTCCTTCATTCATCGGGTTTTCTATCCATCTCTTTTTTATTCATTTGTTTTTTTATATAGTAATCATCATTTATTTGAATATATATTAATTCGATTTTATTTGCTTATCCTTTTATTTTGACAGATAGATGTGTATGTATGACAAGATTTATATCAAAAGCGAACAAA
>NC_051408.1:38448200-38448266 GCF_015228065.2 Penaeus monodon | reverse complement strand
GACAGGCTCCCTAAGCAACTCCTCCTCCCAACAGTAAACACACACACGGAGTTAATATGCTGAGCA
>NC_051408.1:38447680-38447969 GCF_015228065.2 Penaeus monodon | reverse complement strand
ATTGAATTACTGATCTAGACACACGATTACACGATTCTTAATGCAATGATCTTGAGAACAGCTGATTCGCAGACTCGATTCTTGCCGATGTTTCAGGATTTCAGCAAGGAGATTAATTAGATATTCTCTCTGAAGTCACAAGGGCAGAGACGGGGACGGCAGAAGCAATATGTGCAGGGAAATAAAAATTAATAAAATGAATTAAAAAAAGGATGAGTGAAGTGAGCCACTCCATCAGAGTAACATTTAAGGCTAATTTCAGAATATCTAATGTAATTGTTAATGTTAC
>NC_051408.1:38447060-38447128 GCF_015228065.2 Penaeus monodon | reverse complement strand
TTATCATTAGTGAAGTTTATTTGCTTCATTATGGAACATCGTAAAGGTCATCAGACTTTTTTTTTTTC
>NC_051408.1:38446730-38446807 GCF_015228065.2 Penaeus monodon | reverse complement strand
GTGTTATTCAAAATTCCCCGCGTTATATTTTTGCGATAAAGAACTATCCAAATAAACTAAAATGAATTTCGCCAAAA
>NC_051408.1:38446381-38446647 GCF_015228065.2 Penaeus monodon | reverse complement strand
AAAAACACAATTATTTAATTAAACATAGATTACTGATTACCACTACTACTATTGCAGTATTTATCCTCCTCTTTATTAACACGTTAGGGTGTTTTGCCATCCAATTTATGCTAATTTTTCTCTTTGCTTAAACTCTTGCCATCAGTATCACCCAAATCAAACTGAAATAACAATTATCATTATTATTATGAAGGACAATTTTGATAGAAACATTTCTTCTCGATAGTCTTAAAGATCAATATCATTTCATACTATTTGTTATTAGA
>NC_051408.1:38445528-38445661 GCF_015228065.2 Penaeus monodon | reverse complement strand
GAACGAGGGAGACTATCATGGGGTTACCAGGTAGCTATTTATCATTGACTATTATCTTCTCTATTACTTTTATCATATTTTGTGAAAAGGAGAAGAAGGAGAGGGATGATAAAGGTGTGTGAAACGAGGGGAA
>NC_051408.1:38445370-38445474 GCF_015228065.2 Penaeus monodon | reverse complement strand
CGAGGGACTTCAAGTTCTAAGTTGGTTGCACTGTGATGTTAAAGGTAGAGTTAAAACAATTTGAAAAAATAATAATTAAGTAAAATAGATAAAAAAAAACGCGC
>NC_051408.1:38443888-38444815 GCF_015228065.2 Penaeus monodon | reverse complement strand
TCTAATATCTGGTTGTAACATTACAGTGAATCGAACTTCTCAGAATTTGAAATCCTAGGAACAAAAAGACGTAATGAGAACAAGCAAGAAATTCTGTAAGAAATTCCACCCTTGCTTCACATACATCTTTATCACCTTCCCTTCTTCTCCTCCATAGTTTCTTTCGGTCATTCATACTCTGAAACGTATTTGTTTGAGTTCCTATAGAGTAGGAAGTTTCCATAAAGTACTTATCACGACGATCACATAACCTGATCACGATAATAGTGAAGATAAATAGCTAAATGGTAACTCCATGGTGACCTCCCTCGCCCTGGCCTCGTCCCATAAATAGCGCGCGCAGGACCTCTGGCGAGTCAGTGCAAGCTGGGAAATCTAAGCATAACAATGAGGCAAATCATCTTCCTTTTCTTTGTGTGAGTATCAGAAGGCGTAGAGGGTAATATGTATAATTTACTACGATTCATAATTATACTAGATAAAATTCATACCGATATCTGATATGGTTGGAGACTTGAGATTCTGATGATATTGCCGAGCAGATGGGATTCTGTCCGAAATGCCCATTGGTGTTGTAATCTTGACAGTTAATTAATCCGGCAGGTTGGCTCTGGTCGTGCTGATGGCGGAATCGAAGCATATTAGTCCCGAGGAAGTCTTAACAAGACTGCGCAGAGGTTAGTACGTAATGGAAGGCGAAACACCTGTGTTAGTAAAAGGACAATACAAAATTATTTCTGTGTGGGACTTTAAGTTTGATCATGAACGGTTTCATATTCATCACCATCCTCATCATTATGCGTTTGTTGATAGATCATTTAAAAAGACTTTCAGACTGGAAACTTAACTCCAATGTATCTTTATTTAGTATTATCAAATTTATATAACTAGACTTTCATATATCTATCTATCAATATACATGTATGC
>NC_051408.1:38443479-38443792 GCF_015228065.2 Penaeus monodon | reverse complement strand
TTTAAAAATCAATGCAAACTTCCTTAGGTTAACGCCAACGTTGTTTTTTCTTTCTTTCTTTAATCGATGATATAGATCAACAAACATTAACAACCACAAGAGATATTTAGGTAATGCTTCCGATTTTAACATTCCGTTTCGAAATTTCTCCCCCACAGACTGCTTTTGTGTCACCCTCCCCTGCCCCTGCCCCTTCTCGGACCCCTATCGCGGACCCCAGATCCTCACATAGCCTGAAGAACTGACAGCACCCTGGCCTAGAACCGAGCCAGCAAATCAGTAGGTTTTTCACCACGACTGAAGAAGGATCATA
>NC_051408.1:38443173-38443378 GCF_015228065.2 Penaeus monodon | reverse complement strand
TATACGAGCATTTGTATGACATGAGAATATTTAACAATACATATATCTTCATTGTGGATGAATGGAAGTGTTTTATACGAAAATAAAATGTTTGATTTTCTATTGACTTTTAATGTAAATTTGCCCTCTGCCAAGAGTTTTTTATAGGAAAGAAATATATTCTTTTATATTCCATTTGGGTAAAACAATTATTACATTCTAGATA
>NC_051408.1:38442855-38442978 GCF_015228065.2 Penaeus monodon | reverse complement strand
AATCTGTCGTTTCTTTCGCCTCAAAATAATGAAACTGCAAAATTTTATACAAAATAAAATGACGAACAAATCAAACTCAAAAATACTAACAAGAAAACCAACTGAATCGCGTAATACTAGGAC
>NC_051408.1:38442688-38442829 GCF_015228065.2 Penaeus monodon | reverse complement strand
TTGCGTCATATCACCCTAAAAAAAAATTTCGTCTAGCATGTTTGGCTCACCTTGGGAACCACGCAAGCAACAGCAAGTTCATCTCGTTTTCTTGTTTTTAAAGCTTGCTCCTCCAGACTTGATTTTGAGAATTCCTCTCGC
>NC_051408.1:38442244-38442530 GCF_015228065.2 Penaeus monodon | reverse complement strand
GTGGAGGTGAAAATTACGGAAACGACAGCTGCGTTTCTCGGGATTATTCATTTTCTTTCATGCTTATTTTGCATTTTATAAAACTCAAGCACACACTCACACATAAGAAGAGACACGAGCATTGCATACACAAATGCACAGGGCGGAGAAAGTACACACGCGATAAACAGACATACATCTTTCGATTAATTTCCGATTACTTTACCAAAACCAATGTTACATTCAATCACAATTTCTGAGAAGGTTATCTCTGACGTCAACAGATAAATAAATTGGTGTAAGATAC
>NC_051408.1:38440199-38440999 GCF_015228065.2 Penaeus monodon | reverse complement strand
CTCTTTCGTTGTTCTAATATCTGATTGTAACATCACAGTGAATCCAACTTCTCAGACTTTGAAGTCCTGGGAACAAAAATACGTAATGAGAAGAAGCAAGAAATTCTGTAAGAAATTCCAGCCTTGCTTCACATACATCTTTATCACCTTCCCTTCTTCTCCTCCGTAGTTTCTCTCGGTCATTCATACTCTGAAACGTATTTGTTTGAGTTCCTATAGAGTAGGAAGTCTCCATAAAGTACTTATCACGACGATCACATAACCTGATCACGATAATAGTGAAGATAAATAGCTAACTGGTAACTCCATGGTGACCTCCCTCGCCCTGGCCTCGTCCCATAAATAGCGCGCGCAGGACCTCTGGCGAGTCAGTGCAAGTTAGGAAATCTAAGCATTACAATGAGGCAAATCATCTTCCTTTTCTTTGCGTGAGTATCAGAACACTAGGATTAACAAACGATATAAATATGATACCGAGATCTGATAAGGTTGGAGATTCTGTCCGAAATGTCCATTGGTGTTGTAATCTTGACAGTTAATTAATTCGGCAGGTTGGCTCTGGTCGTGCTGATGGCGGAATCGAAGCTTATTAATCCCGAGGAAGTCTTAACAAGACTGCGCAGAGGTTAGTACGTAATGGAAGGCGAAACACCTGTGTTAGTAAAAGGACAATACAAAATTATTTCTGTGTGGGACTTTAAGTTTGATCATGAACGGTTTCATATTCATCACCATCCTCATCATTATGCGTTTGTTGATAGATCATTTAAAAAGACTTTCAGATTAGAAACTGAACTCCA
>NC_051408.1:38439686-38439999 GCF_015228065.2 Penaeus monodon | reverse complement strand
TTTAATAATCAATGCAAACTTCCTTAGGTTAACGCCAACGTTGTTTTTTCTTTCTTTCTTTAATCAATGATATAGATCAACAAACATTAACAACCACATGAGATATTTGGGTAATGCTTCCGATTCTAACATTCCGTATCGAAATTTCTCCCCCACAGACTGCTTTTGTGTCACCCTCCCCTGCCCCTGCCCCTTCTCGGACCCCTATCGCGGACCCCAGATCCTCACATAGCCTGAGGTCCTCACAGCACCCTGGCCTAGAACCGAGCCAGCAAATCAGTAGGTTTCTCACCACGACTGAAGAAGGATCATA
>NC_051408.1:38439394-38439555 GCF_015228065.2 Penaeus monodon | reverse complement strand
CTTCATTGTGGATGAATGGAAGTGTTTTATACGAAAATAAAATGTTTGATTTTCTATTGACTTTTAATGTAAATTTGCCCTCTGCCAAGAGTTTTTTTTATAGGAAAGAAATATATTCTTTTATATTCCATTTGGGTAAAACAATTATTACATTCTAGATA
>NC_051408.1:38438908-38439049 GCF_015228065.2 Penaeus monodon | reverse complement strand
TTGCGTCATATCACCATTAAAAAAAATCGTCTTGCATGTTTGGCTCACCTTGGGAACCACGCAAGCAACAGCAAGTTCATTTCGTTTTCTTGTTTTTAAAGCTTGCTCCTCCAGACTTGATTTTGAGAATTCCTCTCGCTT
>NC_051408.1:38438499-38438775 GCF_015228065.2 Penaeus monodon | reverse complement strand
TTGTGGAGGTGAAAATTACGGAAACGACAGCTGCGTTTCTCGGGATTATTCATTTTCTTTCATGCTTATTTTGCATTTAATAAAACTCAAGCACACATTCACACATAAGAAGAGACACGAGCATTGCATACACAAATGTACACACGGATTGAATACACACAGACATCTTTCGATTAATTTCAGATTACTTTACCAAAACCAATGTTACATTCAAACACAATTTCTGAGAAGGTTATCTCTGACGTCAACAGATAAATAAATTGGTGTAAGATACAT
>NC_051408.1:38437709-38437774 GCF_015228065.2 Penaeus monodon | reverse complement strand
TGGAGAGAGAGTGATCCAAACAAATACTGATATAAGCGTACAAGATACGAGGAAGCACTTATTGC
>NC_051408.1:38436292-38437196 GCF_015228065.2 Penaeus monodon | reverse complement strand
CTCTTTCGTTGTTCTAATATCTGATTGTAACATCACAGTGAATCCAACTTCTCAGACTTTGAAGTCCTGGGAACAAAAATACGTAATGAGAAGAAGCAAGAAATTCTGTAAGAAATTCCACCCTTGCTTCACATACATCTTTATCACCTTCCCTTCTTCTCCTCCATAGTTTCTCTCGGTCATTCATACTCTGAAACGTATTTGTTTGAGTTCCTATAGAGTAAGAAGTCTCGATAAAGTACTCATCACGACGATCACATAACCTGATCACGATAATAGTGAAGATAAATAGCTAACTGGTAACTCCATGGTGACCTGCCTCGCCCTGGCCTCGTCCCATAAATAGCGCGCGCAGGACCTCTGGCGAGTCAGTGCAAGTTAGGAAATCTAAGCATTACAATGAGGCAAATCATCTTCCTTTTCTTTGCGTGAGTATCAGAACACTAGGATTAACAAACGATATAAATATGATACCGAGATCTGATAAGGTTGGAGATTCTGTCCGAAATGTCCATTGGTGTTGTAATCTTGACAGTTAATTAATTCGGCAGGTTGGCTCTGGTCGTGCTGATGGTGGAATCGAAGCTTATTAATCCCGAGGAAGTCTTAACAAGACTGCGCAGAGGTTAGTACGTAATGGAAGGCGAAACACCTGTGTCAGTAACAAGGACAAAGAAAAACCATTTCTGTGTGAGACTTGTTTCATAATCATTAATCTCTGTGTTTAAGTTTGATCATCAAGAGTTTCATATTCATCATCACCCTCATCCTTATGCGTCTGTTGATAGATCATTCATAAAGATAGGAATATATAAATAGACAGCATTTTTTCCTGACGACTTATAGACTGGAAACTCCCATGTATCTAAATTTAGTTTTATTAAATTTATAGAACTAGACTTCG
>NC_051408.1:38435883-38436122 GCF_015228065.2 Penaeus monodon | reverse complement strand
CCTTTAATCGATGATATAGATTAACATATATCACATACGATGCTAACGACTCTAATATCTATTCCGCAATTTCCTCCCACAGACTGCCCTTGCTTCCCCCGCCACTGCTCCTGTGGTATCACGGATCCTTATCCTTTCGCTGATACCTACCTAGCCTGAAGAACTGACATCACCTTGGCCAAGAATCGAGTCAGCAAATCAGTAGATTTTCACCACGACTGAAGGAGGATCATGAGGAC
>NC_051408.1:38435456-38435670 GCF_015228065.2 Penaeus monodon | reverse complement strand
TACATGAGCATTTGTATGACACGTGAATATTTAACAATACATATATTTTCATTGTGGACGATTTTTTTAAATTTTTATCTATATGGAAGTGTTATGTACGAAAATAAAATTTTTGATTTTTGATTCACTTTTAATGTAAATGTGCCCAAGAGATTTTATAGAAAAAATGTGTATATTTTTTATATTCCATTTGGGTAAAACAATTACTACAATC
>NC_051408.1:38435166-38435278 GCF_015228065.2 Penaeus monodon | reverse complement strand
GAAAGAGGAAATAATGAAACTGCAAAATTTTCGTCCAAAATTAATGACGAATAAATAAAACGCAAAAATAAAAACAAGAAAACAAACTGAATCGTGTAATATTAGGATAACT
>NC_051408.1:38435003-38435133 GCF_015228065.2 Penaeus monodon | reverse complement strand
GAGTCATATCATCCGAAAAATAAACAAATTAGAATTATCTTTGGAACCACGCAAGCAAGAGCAAGTTCATCTCGTTTTCTTGTTTTTAAAGCTTGGTCTTCCCGGCTTGATTTTGAGAATTCCTCGCGCC
>NC_051408.1:38434905-38434974 GCF_015228065.2 Penaeus monodon | reverse complement strand
CATGGAGATTGAAAATACGGGAACGTCAGTTGCGTTTCTCGGGATTATTCGTTTAGATCATGCATATGC
>NC_051408.1:38434744-38434841 GCF_015228065.2 Penaeus monodon | reverse complement strand
GGAGTTTGGCTACCGAAGGCTTTGCTGGTCACAAACGCTAATTGGCTGCTGAATGAACTGCTAGGCTTAGGGCGAATTAGGGAAAAACTCCCCCCCC
>NC_051408.1:38434446-38434513 GCF_015228065.2 Penaeus monodon | reverse complement strand
CAGTGCTTGAACATTTCTTTTGAACTATATACAATTGATCCCAAGGAGCATTAAGTACATAAATCAC
>NC_051408.1:38434252-38434423 GCF_015228065.2 Penaeus monodon | reverse complement strand
GAGTTGCCGAGGTGGTTTTCATAAAATTATCTGGGTTTTCATTCTCGCTATGTTGAGAGCTCTTGCCCTGGTAAAGCCTTTTACAACCATCGTTCAATTACTGTAACGATTTTTTTTATTGGTTTTATATGAACATTAATTCACTATACAGGATTTCTCTTAAAATTCTAA
>NC_051408.1:38433595-38433978 GCF_015228065.2 Penaeus monodon | reverse complement strand
TAAAAAAGCAAGTGGGCCTATAGTAACGAATTTTAGGTTTGTTTATAAGCCTAAAAGTCTGAGGATAAACGATGACGTTAAATAGTTGAACTTAATCCAGAAAGCCTCTCTCAAGCGTTGGAAAAAATTCTAAATTTAAATCTAAAACTCTGGTACTTTCATGGATCTACCAAAGACGGCTCTAGTTTGCTGGCATGATAAATAACCTTTAGCTATGATATCACTGCGCCATGTGATTACTTTCCGATGTAGATGAAGCATTTAAATCTATATCTAAGGCTACATTGAGGGAAAAAACGTCGAGGGAGAAATAGGAAAATATTTGTCTTGGTAAGATTTCCCCGGTGACGTCATTCAGATAATTAGGGAGTCAGATCATGGAA
>NC_051408.1:38432631-38432888 GCF_015228065.2 Penaeus monodon | reverse complement strand
GACAGACAGATCAATAAGCAAACAGCAATATACGCATTTACGGATGAGAGTCTTTCTATATATTTTTTTCCTAGTATGAGTGGTGACGTGACAGTTCCGGTTGTGATTCGAGCGTTCCTCTCCAGTGCTCAGCAAATTATCTCCGTGTGTGTGTTTACTGTTGGGAGGAGGAGTTGCTTAGAGAGCCTGCTTGTGTATGTGCGAATATCTATATGTCTGTCTCTTGTCTAACCATCTATTTATGTATCTAACTATTG
>NC_051408.1:38432131-38432231 GCF_015228065.2 Penaeus monodon | reverse complement strand
TTCAATATAAAGTGATAATAGAAGCTTTTTCATTATTTTAGTGAAACGGGTAACGTATGATAAATTTTGAAGCATAGGCAGTTTTGATTAATTTGCATTT
>NC_051408.1:38430733-38431047 GCF_015228065.2 Penaeus monodon | reverse complement strand
TGTTCTAATATTTGTCTTAAACACTCTAATATATTGCACTAATACCTGGAAGTCTTTCACAACAGAAATTTCCTGCGTCAGGTAAGAGTTGCATTCCAAAGAACTTAGTTATGAAGCTTGGAAGCAACTGTTCCCAAGAAGGGTAATGTAGACTTCTCTGTTAGAAAATTGTCTGAAGTGTAAAATATCTGCTACTTATAGAAAAATCCGAAATGAATCACAACATATATAAATTATTAATTGTATTTTGTTGTTGTTGTTTGTCTGTTTCTAAGATAAACGGTAGTATAGTACTGCGCTGCTCAGACTTCTAA
>NC_051408.1:38428317-38428616 GCF_015228065.2 Penaeus monodon | reverse complement strand
GCGTTACAATGATTCTTTGTTCTCTTATGACATTCTGTCACGTCTAATGATGTGTCGTTATGAATAAATCATATGTTTTCGGAAGCAATTTCACAATAACCTGAAGAGTAATGCTAATCGTTTGATAATTTTGCTGTTGAGAGTATTTTGAACGATAATGATGCGAAAACCGCCACCCCGCCCTTCGTTGTACGTTTCCGCGATGCCATGACGTCATTCTTTTTTTTAAGACGTCGGGACAAAACAATCTTTCTCTTCTTTTCTTTATCTTTTTATTTCTCTCTTTTTTTTCTTTTTTT
>NC_051408.1:38425698-38428205 GCF_015228065.2 Penaeus monodon | reverse complement strand
ATCGTCACTGAGATACATATGGCCTGCCGCATCGAAATATTTAAAGAAATACTGTAGGGCAAGGAAAAACAGGTCTAAACATTAGTTGTTGAAAGATGAAATCAACAGGAGAACGAGATGAAATCAGCAGGAGGACGAGGTAAAGTCAGCAGGAGGACGAGGTAAAGTCAGCAGGAGGACGAGATAAAATCAGCAGGAGGACGAGGTAAAGTCAGCAGGAGGACGAGGTAAAGGCAGCAGGAGGAAGAGATGAAATCAGCAGGAGGACGAGGTAAAGTCAGCAGGAGGACGAGGTAAAGTCAGCAAGAGGACGAGATGAAGTCAGCAGGAGGACGAAGTAAAGTCAGCAGGAGGACGAGATAAAGTCAGCAGAAGGAAGAAATGAAATCAGCAGGAGGACGAGGTAAAGTCGACAGGAGGACGAGGTGAAATCAGCAGGAGGACGAGGTAAAGTCAGCAGGAGGACGAGATAAAGTCAGCAGGAGGACGAGGTAAAGTCAGCAGGAGGACGAGATGAAGTCAGCAGGAGGACGAGGTAAAGTCAGCAGGAGGAAGAGATAAAGTCAGCAGGAGGACGAGATGAAATCAGCAGGAGGACGAGATGAAGTCAGCAGGACGAGGTAAAGTCAGCAGGAGGACGAGATGAAGTCAGCAGGAGGACGAAGTAAAGTCAGCAGGAGGACGAGATGAAGTCCGCAGGAGGACGAGGTAAAGTCAGCAGGAGGACGAGATGAAGTCAGCAGGAGGACGAGGTAAAGTCAGCAGGAGGACGAGATAAAGTCAGCAGGAGGACGAGATGAAGTCAGCAGGAGGACGAGATAAAGTCAGCAGGAGGACGAGATGAAGTCAGCAGGAGGACGAGGTAAAGTCAGCAGGAGGACGAGATGAAGTCAGCAGGAGGACGAGATGAAGTCAGCAGGAGGACGAGATGAAGTCAGCAGGAGGACGAGATGAAGTCAGCAGGAGGACGAGATGAAGTCAGCAGGAGGACGAGATGAAGTCAGCAGGAGGACGAGGTAAAGTCAGCAGGAGGACGAGATGAAGTCAGCAGGAGGACGAGGTAAAGTCAGCAGGAGGACGAGATGAAGTCAGCAGGAGGACGAGATAAAGTCAGCAGGAGGACGAGATGAAGTCAGCAGGAGGACGAGATGAAGTCAGCAGGAGGACGAGATGAAGTCAGCAGGAGGACGAGATGAAGTCAGCAGGAGGACGAGATGAAGTCAGCAGGAGGACGAGGTAAAGTCAGCAGGAGGACGAGATGAAGTCAGCAGGAGGACGAGATGAAGTCAGCAGGAGGACGAGATAAAGTCAGCAGGAGGACGAGATGAAGTCAGCAGGAGGACGAGATGAAGTCAGCAGGAGGACGAGATGAAGTCAGCAGGAGGACGAGATGAAGTCAGCAGGAGGACGAGGTAAAGTCAGCAGGAGGACGAGGTAAAGTCAGCAGGAGGACGAGGTAAAGTCAGCAGGAGGACGAGGTAAAGTCAGCAGGAGGACGAGATGAAGTCAGCAGGAGGACGAGATAATGTCAGCAGGAGGACGAGATGAAGTCAGCAGGAGGACGAGATGAAATCAGCAGGAGGACGAGATGAAGTCAGCAGGAGGACGAGATGAAGTCAGCAGGAGGACGAGATGAAGTCAGCAGGAGGACGAGATGAAGTCAGCAGGAGGACGAGATAAAGTCAGCAGGAGGACGAGATGAAGTCAGCAGGAGGACGAGATGAAGTCAGCAGGAGGACGAGATGAAGTCAGCAGGAGGACGAGATGAAGTCAGCAGGAGGACGAGATGAAATCAGCAGGAGGACGAGATGAAATCAGCAGGAGGACGAGGTAAAGTCAGCAGGAGGACGAGATGAAGTCAGCAGGAGGACGAGATGAAGTCAGCAGGAGGACGAGATGAAGTCAGCAGGAGGACGAGGTAAAGTCAGCAGGAGGACGAGATAAAGTCAGCAGGAGGACGAGATGAAGTCAGCAGGAGGACGAGAGGAAGTCAGCAGGAGGACGAGATGAAATCAGCAAGAGGACGAGATGAAGTCAGCAGGAGGACGAGGTAAAGGCAGCAGGAGGACGAGATGAAGTCAGCAGGAGGACGAGATGAAGTCAGCAGGAGGACGAGATGAAGTCAGCAGGAGGACGAGATGAAGTCAGCAGGAGGACGAGATGAAGTCAGCAGGAGGACGAGATGAAGTCAGCAGGAGGACGAGATGAAGTCAGCAGGAGGACGAGGTATAGTCAGCAGGAGGACGAGGTAAAGTCAGCAGGAGGACGAGGTAAAGTCAGCAGGAGGACGAGGTAAAGTCAGCAGGAGGACGAGGTGGGACTCAATAACATAGGCAAGTCGTCTATGGTTCGAGGCGTAAATATCCATTGGCAGGATTACTCAATGCCAAGAACTTCTTAGTTTGCCGTTAAAATCTTGAGCGTCCGTTTTCTTTTAAATAACAGGGAGGACTTGTGTAAGTTCAGCCTTTCCTACTTCACTGTGTTTACCCTAAACTTTTACAAAC
>NC_051408.1:38424392-38424652 GCF_015228065.2 Penaeus monodon | reverse complement strand
CATTCTCTCGATTTGTGATTTATACATTATATCACTCATTCATGTAACATAAAAAATGGTTAATAATGAAGATTGAAAAAAAATGAAATACAATATCCCTAATAATTCTACTAATAATCATCATCGAAGTTATTCATTATCATACTTAGTTATAACGACCAGTAACAGCAGTAATGAGAAAGACTGAATAACAATTTTTTTTTTTTTATACAAATCGATCAGTTTACTCGTCTCATCGAACGCCCCATAGCGCATCGGCC
>NC_051408.1:38424274-38424343 GCF_015228065.2 Penaeus monodon | reverse complement strand
TTATCACCACGCGAGGGATGTCCCGATGACGTCACAGGAAGCGCTTGCCAGATTTTATCCTTGACACGA
>NC_051408.1:38423793-38423932 GCF_015228065.2 Penaeus monodon | reverse complement strand
CGTTAACCAGTGGATACAAAGGTAAAAATATGTCCACGTGACTGTATATAGCTTGATCAATATATTTCTCAACAGGATGCTCTGTGATTTTTTTTTCTTTTTTTAGAACGTAATTTCAGGTGAGACATGGTGACTGAAA
>NC_051408.1:38422277-38422883 GCF_015228065.2 Penaeus monodon | reverse complement strand
CAGAAGTGACATAATTTCTAAGAACAAATCAACATCGCAAGTTATTCAGCGAACAGTATTGCAACTTTGCAACGGCAATGGAGGCAGTAAATTCCAGGAAACCTCATATTTCACCCACATTCATTGACAAAGATATTCCACGTA
Source organism: Penaeus monodon (assembly GCF_015228065.2). Classification (NCBI taxonomy): domain Eukaryota; kingdom Metazoa; phylum Arthropoda; class Malacostraca; order Decapoda; family Penaeidae; genus Penaeus; species Penaeus monodon. The sequence goes on along the minus strand of NC_051408.1, from coordinate 38,422,739 downwards.
TTTTAAAGAAACTCCGATAATTGTGTTCATGACTAATAGAGGTTCTCGGCCATTTCGCGATAAGCAAATTGAAAAAGACGATATTATCCGAGAAAAATAATAATAATAATTTGACAATCCGACATCCCAGCAACATATTATGAGAAAATAAAAGGAGAATCCGGCTTATCAGCACCACTTTAAACGGATTATTGTCAATTACATCATAAATCCAACCCGTGAAACCGTATAAATGTAGAATAATTCTTTAATCCGAGGAGAAATGGACGCTTATATAACCGCCTTGTAAACCGTATATTTAAGGCGCGGAGCTTGAAGGCCAGCCAGTGCTCGTCTGACCTCTGTCGGATGCTGTTCAAGATGGGAACACGCGCATTTTTTCTTTGTTGTTTGGTGTAAGTGTTATCCTTTCGCTTCTCGTCGTTAATTAGTGAAAAAAAAAACGTATGTGATAATATTCAA
>NC_051408.1:38421579-38421734 GCF_015228065.2 Penaeus monodon | reverse complement strand
TCCGCAGTGTATATATATCATTGCTTGTTTGTTTTATGAAGTTCTTATTTGCATCTTTATTTGTCCATTTCAACTTGTTTAGTCACATATTTTTTGTTTGGTTTGTTTTTTCACTTTTGGCAATGTTGCTCAGTAAAAACAATGCCGTAAAATAG
>NC_051408.1:38421012-38421417 GCF_015228065.2 Penaeus monodon | reverse complement strand
ATCTCTCACCATCTTTCATTTATAAATCTATCTAATCCCTCTCTGCCTCTCTCTCACTGACTAATCTATTTATCACTTATTATTAATCTACCTGATCTCCAACTTCTTTATATTACTTTGATTATCAACCTGTTTCATTAATCTCTCACTTTCTCCCAGTATCACTCTCTCTAATGAATCTTTTTCCCTTTCAACAGTGATAGCGAGAGGGGGCGGTCCTTGCGTGTGTAATAAGTTCCCTTGTCCTTGCGAACCAGATCCTATCTTTCCTCCGAGCTCGTCTGTTCTGAGAAGAGAGAGTCCGCTTTTCACCTTAGGACGCACTTGACAACACGGAGAATGCGTGAAGATCAGGATTTTTTTCGTTTTACCTTTTTTTTTCCCCTTTTTTTTAACATGAAAACG
>NC_051408.1:38420567-38420747 GCF_015228065.2 Penaeus monodon | reverse complement strand
CTCGTTCTGTAATTTTGTGTGTGTGTGACGAGCGAATATAGTGTTATGAACGTACGCAACGTTCTTTCTAATACTAAAGAATTGTTTGTTTATTTATGTGGTTTTGTGATAATATATATATATTTTACACTAGAACGTTTTTTTGCTTTATCCTCAATTGTATGTGGATATTTTTCTTTA
>NC_051408.1:38420180-38420485 GCF_015228065.2 Penaeus monodon | reverse complement strand
CTTGTCATCGCACAATCAGTTATATGAACTGGTATTAATCAACCAAACATAATTAAAATTACTCGGTACGACAACTTTGTCAATGACTTTGGCATCGCTTTTTTCCCCTCCTGGACGCATGATTATGATTTCAACAAAATCCTTGCCATTTTAGTTCATAATATTCCTTCGCCCTTTCGTATACTTTTTCGTGCAGCTTAAGAAGAAGAAGGAAAAGATTCATTTAAATTGTCTAGTCTTTCCATTCAAATTTCATAAAATCAGTTCTATTCACACGGAAAATTAGAGTGATTTGTATACGTCTG
>NC_051408.1:38418323-38419025 GCF_015228065.2 Penaeus monodon | reverse complement strand
TCCTCACTTTTCACTTATTTTCCTATACTTTTTCCCGTTTTCCACTTCTAACACATAAATAAAAAGAAGGCCACACACTCCATCACGTTTATTCGACGACATCACAATAATTACCTTTCGTACAATCCCGTACACACTTTTTTGTCTTTCCTTCCTCCCTTTTCAAACTAGTGTTTATAGCCATTTCGCTCACAGCTCCTCTTTCGAGAGAATCTATTCAACTCTCAGGGGCTCAGCCAGTCCAATGCATCTCCCTAGTTTAAAACAACTATGTAAATGCTCTGTGGCTAAATAAACGCTTGGATCTGAATCTCACATCTGGAAGGAATCTCACCACTTCGACATGACACTTGAGGTAGCGGTCCTTGCAATCTCAGTCCACAAAGACACAAACATGAACACGAAAAACCACACGTCCACACATAAACACCTCGAGATAAATACTGAGACACTTGACACACGTCTTGGGGGTTATATATATACACACAAGGCTTAGTTCACGCCCTCTATTATCTCTTAACGGGTGTGTATTGGATGATGTCGCAGTCACAAGGGGGGTCCGGGCATACGCAGCGGGGTGGGTAGGGGGCTGTGGGAAGAGAGAGGACGGTGAGGAGTTGTGGAAGTCATCAAAAATGAAACAGAAAAGAGACAGAGATTTACAAAACATTGGAGACTCATAATTTAACTGTTTCCAAATTG
>NC_051408.1:38417107-38418086 GCF_015228065.2 Penaeus monodon | reverse complement strand
TTCACGCCCTATGGGACATGGAAAGCAGCTGATGACGCACCTTCAGTGGTCATGGGCGACGGTCGTCCTGTTACCTCCGTCAGAAGCAACAGCAACAGCGACAGTCTATCGAGAGGAAGAGAGTTGGCATCACTGTCCCACTATTGCCAGATGAATGTCTCCTACTAAATTCAATTACCCAAAATGATCCATTTTGATTTGATTATATATATATCTAGATAAATTCGCTTTTGGATATGCATTACATATTTTTTTTTTCCTCGATTGGTGACATTCGTTTGTTATTCGTACTTACAGCAGAAGCGTTAGTATGAGACGGCTCATTGTATAGCTTCCCTTCTCGAGTACTGGATCGAGACTGTGGTGCCCGCGTCTCCCACGGTCTTATATCCTGAAGGGAAGGAGGAAGCGTGTGGGGGAGGGAGGAAGAGGAGGGGGAGCGACGGGGGGGAGGGGGGAGGAAGAGGAGGGGGAGCGACGGGGGGGAGGGGGGAGGAAGAGGAGGGGGAGCGACGGGGGGGAGGGGGGAGGAGGAGGAGGGAGCGAGGGAGAGCGGGTGCGAGAGAGAGGAGATGAGGAGGGTGGAGAGGAGGGAGAACGAGGGGGGGAGGGGAGAGCGAGGGTGGGGGAGAGGAGGGAGGAGGGCATGGGATGAGTGAGGGAGGAAGGGAGAGGAGGGGGCAACGAGGGAAGGAGGGAGAGGAGGGGGAAGCGAGGGAGAATGAAGAGAGGAGGGGCGAGGGGGAGGAGAGGAGGAAGAGGGGTTAAAGATGAAGGTGGTAGGGAGCCAGGGGAAAAGGGGGGGGGTTTAGAGATGTAGACAGAACCCTGTACCTTTTTTTTCTTTTTTATGGACTTGTAACACCTGTTCAGTAAGAGATTTAAAAAAAAAGAATGGAAGAAAGTCGAGGTCGGATTTGTCATTCCAATAAAACTATTAAAGATGATGTTAAAAAAAATATTGAGTAAGAACATGGCA
>NC_051408.1:38416771-38417075 GCF_015228065.2 Penaeus monodon | reverse complement strand
GTCTACCGGAGGGGAAATACTATCATCCCAAAAAAACTAAAACCGAATCGAACACATGTACTGAACACACATCCTAACACTCGTACGAATATCCATAAAATTGAACTAACAATATGAAATAACAGGTGTACCCCTATCATGATATTACCTAATACTTTAATACATACTTAATAGCCATCCAATATAGATTTTTTTTTACCTTTGTGTGATCTAAAACATTAAGCAGACGGTTGAAAATTGAAGAGGGCAATGGCACGTAGCGAAGTCCCCAACTGAGCCTGAGGCACAAGCACAGACCTCAACT
>NC_051408.1:38415253-38415640 GCF_015228065.2 Penaeus monodon | reverse complement strand
GAACCCTCCTCCCCCACCCCACCTCAAGCCGGAACCCCCTTCCCCACCCCCTCTCTCGCTGGACCCCTCTCCCCCACCCCCTCCTCAAGCCTCCCCTTCCCCACCCCCTCTCTCGCTGGACCCCCCTTCCCCACCCCCTCTCTCGCTGGACCCCTCCTCCCCCACCCCCACCTCAAGCCGGAACCCCCTTCCCCACCCCACTCTTTCGCCGGAACATCACCCCCCCATTCCACCCTCCTGCCCTCCTCCCGCTGAAACCCCCTTTTCACAGTATAAAAGAAACCTCGGGGAGATTTCAGACTTCAGTGCTCCGCTGGTTGACGCAAGGACGGGATTACACGATGGCCGAGAGAGGTTTTCTGAAGCTGATGCTGTGAGTAATCTGTT
>NC_051408.1:38414845-38414974 GCF_015228065.2 Penaeus monodon | reverse complement strand
GTAAGTTACTATTTAGTACTAAAAGACTGTTACTTAGCATTGGCCTAGAATAGCCATATTTCCAAGGATTTCACACTTGAAGTTAATAAGTGAAAGCACAATCATACACACATACACACATACGCACAC
>NC_051408.1:38414148-38414327 GCF_015228065.2 Penaeus monodon | reverse complement strand
CATGTACACATACATACAGATTGGCCTTGATGTTGGCGTCGGCGATCGCTCGGCCGCAGTTTCCAGGCGGACCAAATGAGCCGAAACCGGGTGAGTTGTACAGACACATGCACTTTGAATATGTAATTTTGATATATGCATATGTTGAATCACTTCACTATTAGTTTCCTTTCTGTTGT
>NC_051408.1:38413205-38413461 GCF_015228065.2 Penaeus monodon | reverse complement strand
ATTAACCATTTTTTTCTCCTCCCCCCCTATAGTAAAGGAATCGTCGAGACCTTGCCTGTGCCGCATCCCACCGTGTCCCTGTGAAAGGCACTTCTTGGCATCTCAAACGCCTGTGTTATCGGCGCCAAGCTCTCTCGGGTCGATTAATTTATTCTTGAATTGATGAGGCGTGAGAATGCAGTATTGGGGGGGGGGAGTTGTATTGTTGTAAGTCTTAATCTATTTTATTGAATTTTGGATTCGTGCAACCGTGTGA
>NC_051408.1:38412506-38412825 GCF_015228065.2 Penaeus monodon | reverse complement strand
GCACTTCCAATAATATTACCAAAGATAATACTCATTCAAAATAGACTCTTTCTTATGAACATTTAATTATGATACTCTGAGGTGATTGTGATGCGGCAATATAACCTATTGCACATAAATATGATAATTTGTTGTATAATCTCCCCCCCCCCCCTTTTTTTGGCTTTGGGTGCCGGTAACCTGATCAGAATTCAAAGGGAACATAATGTTATTTAGTTTCGTTAATCATGTAATGAATCCAAGGTAGAGATTTTTGGATACATAACAATTTTAGGTGAAATAAAAAAAATAATGTGTGTATGTATACAAACGCACACAC
>NC_051408.1:38412238-38412439 GCF_015228065.2 Penaeus monodon | reverse complement strand
TGTTTTGATTTAATTATAATTATATTTTCAGAGTTTAATCGATACATTTTTTTTTATATATTGCAGTAAATTATTGACTCGTATTAACTCCTAATTTCAATACTGATATATTAATTTCTTCAACTAAATGTTTTTCGTGTTTTTTTTTATTTGTTCTCGTGTTACATTCTTTGTTTCTTTTCTCTTTTTGGAGGCATATTC
>NC_051408.1:38411989-38412218 GCF_015228065.2 Penaeus monodon | reverse complement strand
AAGGAGTTCAACAACTGTTCATAATGATATTGTTATAATGTTCAACAACTGTTCATAATGATATTGTCAAAATATTCAACAACTGTTCATAAGGTTCAACAGCTGTTCATAATAATATTGTCATAATGTTCAACAACTGTTCATGATGTTATTAATAGAAGAATATATATCACAATCGGTTGATTGTGAAAGACGAAGGGAAAGACAGAGGCTGTTATTATCCGAATAA
>NC_051408.1:38411623-38411857 GCF_015228065.2 Penaeus monodon | reverse complement strand
CCGCAGAGGATGTAAGATGTACAGATAGACAAACAGATGGATGACCAAAGAAAGATAGACAGCGAAAGAGAAATAGAGATAGTAAAAGACAGAGAAACCGAGAGATCACAGACAAGGTGAGGCACAGACAATGACCATTGGCGTGACTACTGAGCTAATTATATGCAAAAATAAAGCATCCAATTGTATATATATGCTGGGATTCATGTAATGAGACATATAGACAAGATTATC
>NC_051408.1:38411237-38411358 GCF_015228065.2 Penaeus monodon | reverse complement strand
AAAACTGTTTAGAAGTGACTCCTCTGACCCTCATATCTGAACGAATTACCTAAAAATAAGTTTGTTTATATTTCTCAATAAAAAACTAAAATCAGATTAAAAGATAAAATCCGTAAAAAAA
>NC_051408.1:38410898-38410974 GCF_015228065.2 Penaeus monodon | reverse complement strand
TTAAACCTCTTTTTTCAAAATCTCTCTCAGACTCCAAGCATCACGTCACCAACCTATTTATTTCTGGGTCTCAGGA
>NC_051408.1:38409048-38409561 GCF_015228065.2 Penaeus monodon | reverse complement strand
TTCGCTGAAAACCCTTATTCATTCTCGTACTAACTGACACATTCCCTTGATCTACCAAGGAATCAAAACTTGCAACATCTTTCAATAACCTTCAGGAAGATGATTTGCTTCAAAATGAACGCCAGAGGATGTCACATCGGCGATTTTCATTTTTTTTTTTTTTCCTTCATCCTATGCCTTGAAGTTTGTCCTTGGAGGATCTACTTACACCAAGGAGGGGAATAAGGTAACATTACATGCCTTGACTATTCAGCCTAATTTAGCATGCAAAACGGGTCTGTGGGGGAGGATTAATCAGCAAATAATATCTTAGATTGATTTTCTTATGTAGTTTCATTATATCCGAATGTGTATTATCAACTATAGAAAACGGGGGATATTTTTTTCAGAGGGGAGACTAAATTGAATATAAAAGATGACATAAATGATTCTCCATTATCCATATGGTAGAAAAAATACCTTGTACCTTGAATAAATATTTGAAGATGTTATTAGCAATTTGACATTGTAATC
>NC_051408.1:38406083-38406223 GCF_015228065.2 Penaeus monodon | reverse complement strand
TATTCTGCTTTATCTTGTTTTTAACCTTAATAAACATATTTTTTTTCAAGTCTTTTATTCCTCGCATTTACCCTTTTCTTGCCCTAGAAAATATTTTCCTAGTTTCATTACGTCACAGGGGTTACCAACGTGCGAATATA
>NC_051408.1:38405576-38405790 GCF_015228065.2 Penaeus monodon | reverse complement strand
TGTTCGAAAATTGCATCATTGGCAACGCAAGTTACCTGAATTCTTCCCCTCCCCCCTCTTCCCCTCCTTCACCCCCTTACCCCCCCCCCTCTCCCCCTGTCTTCTGTATATAAATAAGACTCGGAATTTCCACTTTCATTTCTTGTCGAGATTTCGCCTCTGCCATGAATAGGAAACTTCTTTTTGTATTGTTCGCGTAAGTTATAGTTTCTGG
>NC_051408.1:38405025-38405136 GCF_015228065.2 Penaeus monodon | reverse complement strand
CGTTTTTGCAGCAGGTTTATTTTAACTCTGTAAAATGTTATTTTCAAATGAGGGTTTTACTCATATCTACAACAGCTGACGAAACCGAACACGATATCAAAGCATGGTAAC
>NC_051408.1:38404443-38405006 GCF_015228065.2 Penaeus monodon | reverse complement strand
GCCGTGGTATTGAAATAGTCGTGTTTGAGCTGGTAAAGCCTCACTTGGATTAAGATGTGACGCTAAATGTCTTTAAAAATGTCTTCGGTGACTCCATTGCAGCATTTCTGTTCCAAATTCTATGCATTTGCCCATCGATTTACTCGTTTCTGTATTTTCACCGAATTTGAAAACTGAAGCATAAGAAAGTTCCCGACATCCCATCTATTTCTATTTTCTTTTCCCTCTTTTTGTTCTTTCTTTCCAAAATCTAATGGAACATCTTGACGCCACGCTTGAGCTTGACGATATTCCAAGAAGACTTGACTTCAGTCGAGCGTGCTTGCTACGTTATCTAACCGAGACTCAAGATGTGACGCCTCAAAAAGAGAGATAATTCAAGCCATACTCAAGCCAGACTTAAGATATGACTCGGCAAAAATGCGGCTGTGATACTGTACAAAGGATTCGAGTAGTGATTCACTCCTACAAACGAACCTGCATTGAACTCTTAACAGCTTTGCGATTATTAATAGAACTGGATAAGAAGAAACAGTTCTTGCTAAGTTTTACCTCTGTTATTT
>NC_051408.1:38403747-38404356 GCF_015228065.2 Penaeus monodon | reverse complement strand
TTTTTCTTTTTTTTTGTATGTTAACGATTTACATAGCATATCGCTCACTAACTTGCGTGTGAGAAAAAAGTGCAGTAGCTACGCGTGTAGTTGTTAATGAACTTTAAAAAACATTTTGATACTGCTGACACTCGACGGTCAAAAAAACTTCGATAATACTACAAACAAAAACAAGATTTAAAATCAACTTTTGCATGCTAGTAGTCACAGAACCATAATTACACTTGTTTTTTTTTTCTTGTAATTCTGTGTTTTAAGACATTATTTTAGTTAGTATCACCAGAATTTCAAGTTATTTTCTAATAATAAGTCTACGATGGTTAGGTTTATAAATAATTGTAAATAATCATAGCTAAATGATTTTGCTTTTATGTAATGCTCTGATAAATTAATTTGCTTTTGCATATGATGTTGCCTCAAAGCTATGATTTTAGGAGTTAGATTAAATGTATGTGTTAGGGATGTCTTTGTGGTTATGACATGATATGCAAATTTACGAACGGATGTATGCTAGCTTATTGTAATATATTTTGTGAATCATATATCTTTGTATCCACTGTGAACTTTTGGTCAATAAAGATCGATCAATACATTTATGAATTTGTGTGT
>NC_051408.1:38403375-38403484 GCF_015228065.2 Penaeus monodon | reverse complement strand
GCTGTCTTCCATCCTGATGGTAACAGTAGCAATGCCACGCGGAGGCAAACCCAACTCGCCTCCTAGAAGTAAGTCCTTTTCAGTGTATAGATAGATAGATAGATATAGA
>NC_051408.1:38402712-38402938 GCF_015228065.2 Penaeus monodon | reverse complement strand
TTCTACTCCCCCTCACCTCATATGCCTAAGGAATTTTATATTCTTCTCTATCTATTCACTATCGTTCATTCACAAAGTTCCTCCCCGCCTCTCTCCCCAGCTACAACACCCCGTCCGCCGCCAGTGTGCATGTGTTGCTGTACACCTTGCAACTGTGATCAATACTTCTCTTTCGACTCGTATAGGGTCAGGAGAGCAACGCCGGCAGCATCGCCTGAACTTCAGT
>NC_051408.1:38402399-38402493 GCF_015228065.2 Penaeus monodon | reverse complement strand
TTAAAGATAAAAGTTTTCAATAAAGTTAGCATTAGTGTTTGTTGTTTAGTGTCACTGATAATGATAGTAATATGATGATAAAGAGTAAACAAAC
>NC_051408.1:38401689-38401766 GCF_015228065.2 Penaeus monodon | reverse complement strand
AAAGGCGTAGTAAAAGTAAATGAAGAAAGTGTCAAGAAGTTGCAAGATAAGATCAGATGGAGAAAGTCCCTTCAATG
>NC_051408.1:38400878-38401552 GCF_015228065.2 Penaeus monodon | reverse complement strand
GGAGAGGGGTGGAGGAGAAAGAGAGATAGAGGAATAGAGAGATAAAAGTCGACAGCCAGACAGAATGGAAAAAATATATTTAAAAAAAAAGTTTGAATACACCAATGTAATTCTGGTCACTTGTTTTACTGATTCCAACTTATCGCCGTGAAATATGCTAATTGAAGGCTAAGAAAACAATTTTAAAAAAACGTCCAGGTCTCGAATATATATTTTTTCTTGAGGTGTCAAGTTTAACTACATTTTCTTACACATATCAAAAACAAAAAAAAAAATCCATTTTATCGCAGTCTTCATACTATTTGGATGTCATGCATAAGTTGCTGCACTGACGAGAAACATAGAAAACGGGAAACTAATCGAACGTCTTACACTTGCATAAACCCCGTAAGTATTTTTTTTTACAATTTTTACCGTACTATACTATATGCGCTCCCCGTGTGATTGAAGTAGGGAAATTACACAAGAAAAGCCTGAAAACTATAATTGATTAATTAATTGAAATAAAAAGGTGAAGAAAATTTTAAAATAATTGGGTTCAAAATCTACGCATTCTGCACTCCGTGATTCTAAATCTACGGGATCGCACGCCGCGTTTCGTTTTTTAATTTATTGTTAACAGTATCGTTCCACACATTTGCCACCGGCTGAAAGGAAGGCACACAGGGTCTGTG
>NC_051408.1:38400327-38400608 GCF_015228065.2 Penaeus monodon | reverse complement strand
CACAAACATTTCTGGTTATTTCTGGTTACACCATTTTTCTTAAACATTTAAAAGTTCTTGTCCACTTCCTGAAAATCCTGCAGTAAGCTCTGTTCTCTGAACGAGGCTCACACTGCCTGTCTTTTTCCTCGTCGCTTATTACAGATAGTTTCTCGTTCTCTTTGTTCTTCCCAAACAGATTAACTCCTTAACTAGTGGTGTTTGACCTCATGTTCCTTGGCACAGAGACTAAGCAAAAATACGTGTTCAAGTTGAAATTTTTATTGTAGATTTAATGCGTT
>NC_051408.1:38399701-38399961 GCF_015228065.2 Penaeus monodon | reverse complement strand
AAAGGTCCGGGGCACAATTGGCTACCTTCAGAGCAGGATCGATGAAGTTTAAAAGCTTACATTGACTTCTAAATTTGTATACGATTTTTTTTTTTTTTTACTGTCACCCTACTTTCTATCCAGCCTATGCATATGTATATTATCGTTTCTGCTTAATTACTATGATTGGTAATTAGATTAATGAAATGTTTATGTGGGAGAAATGGAGATCATGATGTTTAGATCATGGAACGGTACCCAGGGGAAAGGGGGGGGGGGGG
>NC_051408.1:38399045-38399168 GCF_015228065.2 Penaeus monodon | reverse complement strand
AATGCTTATTTTCTAATCTAATATTCATTTTAGACCTTTTCCGGCGCCTTCTCGCCCTGACTAAATTGTAGCGTTGCTTGAAAAAATAAATAGTAATGCGAAAAGTTTGCTTGTCTCGTACAA
>NC_051408.1:38396876-38397068 GCF_015228065.2 Penaeus monodon | reverse complement strand
TCAGGGTTGAAGACAGATACCTGATTGCAGAGATGCTTTATTGCACGATCAAGGATACGATTCTGTTCGACCTCTGTTTACCACTGCAAACAGAGGTCGTAAATATTAACAAACTTAAAACGGCATTACACAAAGCCAGGACTTAGCATGCGCAAACTCCATACGAGGTACGTGCATTACACAAGGGTTTCA
>NC_051408.1:38395593-38396857 GCF_015228065.2 Penaeus monodon | reverse complement strand
CAAGACGTTATACAAGACGTCATGGCTATATAGAAGATTATCTCAAAGTGAAAATACAGATCAATATTTTTACTGATGATTAATTTCTTATGACTTAGGAGTTCCAAATGTCAAGAAAAAAATAATATCCTTCGCTATCGTCTATGAGCCTCATTGTGTACAGAATCTAGGCAAAGAAGTCAATTTTTATTAACAATGTGTGATACAGCGAGGTATTCTGAGGCTATAATCTTATTGAAAATTATAATTCCTCGATTAATAGTCATTACTCGATATGCACAATACAATTAAGTCTGGGCCAAAGTTTATGAAGGTGTTTAGAAGCGATGAATCTAAACTCGAGATTATTTAGTATTTTCCTTCCGCTTACCTTAAAGAATCGAGGTGCTTTAGGACACTTTCAAGAAATTTTCAGCTAAATACTTTACATTCTGTTAAAGTTATCTGCTACTGCAAAAAATCAAACAAGAAAGATTAGGGTATTCTTAAAAAGCGTTATGTTCATTAAAAGTTGCTGTGGAAAGTCTCAAAATAGAAGTTGGAAAAGCATCATCGAGACTCTTCATAAAGCTAGATAATGTAGTCATATTTTAGCCTCTAGTGTAGTCTCCCCTTCAAGTTATACAGGGTCCCTTTGAAGAAAACGGGAAAAATGAACTACTTCTCAACGCTTGGATGAAAACAAGATCAAACACCAGTGATTTGACAGCAAAGTTTATCAAAGATTCTCAGTGAACATCGCTGAAAAAGTGAATGGGGCACATTATTCCCAAGCAACAAAGGTGGAAGTTAAGTTACAAAAGTCAGAAGTGCTTCGAAACCTTTTTGAGAGATCTCCTTATCTCGAAGGAAATCAGCAAGAATTTACAGTTTCTTTTCTAAGTGAGTTTGTGGAGTTACTCAGTAATATGCCCTTTCCGAACCAATTACTCCTTCATGACGTCATATCAGCTGAGAATGCCGTCCTTGTTAGCCAGTTTCACTAGAGAAGTATGAAAAGGGGGTTCGTTTCTTTTCAGAACATGGACTAAGCAAAGCAGTTGTGCCTGGGTACCGTCTTCTACACTGCCTGCCCAATCACGTATTGCATTAGACGTGTAGTTAAGGCCGACTGAAAACCCAAACCCTTGTTCCCTTCCTCTCCTCAGAAACGACGAAATGACTCCCCGAATGGACGGGTTTCTTGAGTAACTAAACTAGGCTTCTTAAAGGATGGTGCCTTTCAACATGCAAAATGCCACAAACAGTTTGACAATTCATAGGG
>NC_051408.1:38394228-38395539 GCF_015228065.2 Penaeus monodon | reverse complement strand
GTATGGCAACGCAAATGCCCAAATGCTGTGAATTTGCCCTTGGAGTTGAGTGTATCTTTGCCTTTTCTACAGGAAACCCGCCAGAAAAAATGAGATAATTCAGTTATAATTATAATGAATTAATTTGACTATAATGATAAACACTGGAAACTAAATAAAGGTACCGAAATAACCAAATTAATATTGAACTTAAATAATCTATTTATCTATGCTTATCACTGGAGAGATACTTTACATGTGGCAAAGAAACCATGCTAATCTTGATATTTTTGGAAAATTATTTGGCACGTGCTTCAAGTAACACAGAAATTTAACAAAACATTCTACTTCAATTTGCCCCTAGTTTCACAATCCCTACAGTGCGTCCAATCTGAGCTCTAAAAAAAGGCAACATCTCCCGTTTTATTCTGGCACTAAATACTTACGTTTACATATCCTTTATACTTATATGCCCCATTCTTAAAACAATTCTTGGAATTGGCCGGCTTCTACTCTTTTTTTTTTCTCAAGACACTGAAATGATCGTTTTTTCTTCTTTTTTTTCTTTCTCTCCGACCTTTCATGCGAAAGAAGCCCGTAGTGTCTGTGCAGAATCTAACCTAGCGTCTGATGGAGGCCCGCTTACCTTTGTAAAGAGTGAATTTGCTCACAGACTGATTATTGTCTTAGGAAAATAGAGGTGACAGTAAACTCAGCCACAACTATGACATCAACAGAATGACTTCCAGAATCCGCGAGTCGTAAGGATGTCACCCGATTTTGGGGGGATGACAGGGTACTGGCGATGTCACACCCAACAGTCACCATTTGCTGGTATGTGATCAGTTACAGGGTACAACAGATGGCGAAGCACAGTAAATACGAAAGTAAATAGGTTCAGGTAGACATTTAAAAATGGGACATACACAGAATCAAGAATGGTAAGCAAATGAATAATTAACTGCATTAACGTCAGAAGGTCAATATTAAACTACAAACGATGAAATGATGATGGATGAAACTAGTATACAGGTAAATCATGATAAACTATGATTGGCATGTAAATGATTAGGTTCAAAAGTCAGGTAAGTAAGTGGCTACAACAGACAGCCGAATGATACAGTTGATAGGTAAATACTTTAGCAACAGACATGTAGATACGTAGCCACAGTAGACAGCTAAATGATCAACTAAAGTAGACAGGTAATCAATGAACTAGAGAAATAGAGGACAACAGTAAGGAGACACAAATAAATTGATAAAAATATAGATAGATAGTGAAATGTTAAGATAAATCTATAACCACATACAGAACAAAAACGAATAACTAAA
>NC_051408.1:38393253-38394007 GCF_015228065.2 Penaeus monodon | reverse complement strand
GACAAGTACTGACCACCACACGCCGATGCCTCAACGCCGGCTCACACGTAAGCACAAAGAGTGGCCTTCTCGTCCCATATGGTCCCGTAGATGGCCACAAGACCTTCTCCCCAGACCGTGTAGTAGGAGTAGACGTTGACTCCGTCGGGCTCCCCAGCTTTCCAGTAAAGGTTTTGGGGAACGTTGCCCAGGTGGTCCCTCCAGACGCCGGCTGTGGTGTCGTAAATGAGTCCCATCCAGGCCATGGAGTGCTGAACGCTCTGCAGAAGGAGCTTGATCTTCTCGTAACCGACGAAGGCGATGACGCCATTGCGGGCGGCGCACTGTGCCTGGCCTTCAAGCCACGTCGAGCCAGTCCCCGGAGCCGTGTTGAGAAGGAAGTACCCGCCGCTGAGGTCGGCGTAGACCCCCACGGAGGACGGGGCGCTCGGCAGGAAGCCCACGGGCGCCATTTGGGTGTAGACCTTGCACGTCTGGGTGGCTGTGTCGTGCGTCCATGAGAGGCACGTGCCACGCATGCTACAGATGGCAGCGCACCTGAGCAGTGGAAGAGACATTCTTGATTTACAGATTTTGTACAATCATATTACACTTTAGTATCATACGGTAATGTCTTATATCACAAGGCAAGGTATTTATAATATAGGTAGCACCACTTCCCTCTAGTCTGATGAAACTGACCATAGTTCCAGTAGTTCCATACTACTGGAACTAAAATAGTGTTCAAGTACTTTAACAATAATATAAAAAAAAT
>NC_051408.1:38391961-38393092 GCF_015228065.2 Penaeus monodon | reverse complement strand
CAGAGCTGTACACCTTTTTCATACCTGCCAACCTATGCAATATACTGAGGTATGTGTTTCTTTAGTATATTTCTTTTACGACGATTTAAAAAACGACAGTAGTAAATATAATGGGAAAAATATATTTACAGTAAATGATGACTACTGGGAGGAAGTTGCCAACCATGAATTTCATGTAGAATGAGGCTACCTATCTCTTATATACCAATTTTTTCGCTTTATTGCTTCATCAGTAAAACGGAAATGTAAGTACATTTATAATTTGTTCAGCATGAATACTTCACAAGGTCCACGTGTGTACACAAATATACAGGTGTTTACTGGCGTCTCCGTGTGCAGGTATGTACGTATGTGTATAGAAGTGTAATTATAGCCTTCAATTTCTGTCTTAAAGTTGTCTATAGACAAGTAAAATCTTGATTCTCTCTACGACACATAATCTGATGCGCTGTTGCCAAATGTTTGGCTCCATCTTTTTCCAGGGAATCTACAGCAGTTTACGTTGTTTTTTTCTACACCACTACACACTACTTTGGGTATCTGCATAGTACAAAATCGCAGCTAATATAAAATGCAAGCTTAGATTATCTCTGAAGTATAATTATAGCAATGACCTGTGTGAAAATGAGAAAAACGGTGACATCTAGTAAGCAACCCCAAAATAGCCGTTTTTCCGGACTTTTAAATTCGAAGATATCACCATTACTGCCATATAAGACTTATATCTACACAATAGTACGACTTGTCTGTTCTGTATTAAATTTTACATGCTTTATAAATATTTTCTCGCTTTTTCATTTACGTTGGCCATAGAACGGTTTGAATATGACCACGCCTAAAGCCCCGACCCCTCGATTCCTGTCATAAAAAACGTGGTCGTGACGTGGAAATGTTCACTATATTTGCGCGTTCGTGTGCGTGATGAAGTGCTTATTGCACTGTGAAGAACATAAAAGAAACTGGAAGGAAAACAAAAATATTCATTATGCCGGAAAAACCTGAGCACCGCCAGGGTAAACATGTAGAAACATGACAAAGTTTGATGCATATATACATATCGATTACCAAATAACTGTACCAGTATTTTATATAACTTGTGTTGTTGATTGCTTTATGAACGAATTTAAGCGC
>NC_051408.1:38389299-38389918 GCF_015228065.2 Penaeus monodon | reverse complement strand
TTAAGGCCCTTTATTTTAAGAGGCAATTTTAACAGTCCCTTTGCGACGGCGAACCACCTTACACCTGCTTCTCCACCTGTCGAATTCCCCGGCGGAGGGGCCTACCTCGACCAGCTGAGAATATACGTTTGGTAAGTCCCTTCTACCGTCACTCCTTTCCCCTGAAGCATCCTTTGATAGAGGACGTCGTAGGCGAGAGCGCCCCCAGCCACCAGGGACAGGAACAGGACCTTCCTCAAGGCGTGCCACATCTCGTGAGTTCCACGTCCTACCCCTTGTACCACCTTGTTCCCCGCGGCGTCTGCGACTGAGAGGCAACGATGGGGGTCGGCCGAGTGATTGGCTTTTCCTCAATTGGCTAACTGGCAACTCTTTTCCGGGGAGGTGGGGTGAGCGAAATTGGTGGTGGACGAAAAACATAACAAATTCTTAAAATAAATGTGACCTGCATCTTAAGAGACTGCATAAACTTGGGAATTTTTTATCTGTAAACTTTGTGTTTCTACTTGCGTTTGCAAACTCTTAGAGAACTCGGTAGTTGAATATATGATGAGTGTACTTGGAGGAACTTTTAATGCAGGAAAGTGATTTAGGAATGAGTTATGACCGTGAATTCGTG
>NC_051408.1:38388540-38388836 GCF_015228065.2 Penaeus monodon | reverse complement strand
CACACTCAATTTCTCCCTCATGCACACAGTCACTCCACAGCCTTTTCAGCATTCGCACCTCCCCCACAATCTCTCCAGCACACAGACATTCACTCCACAGTCTCCCTCACACTCGCCTCCACCCCAGTCTCCGTCACATAGATCTGGATGTAAGCTTGACGAGGCCCTCAACTGAGAAAAGCTTGGAGGCACGGTTAAGTCAAAATAGAGGTATTGTGGAACTTGAAAACATTAATTCCTTAAATAAGAGTAGAAACAAGCCAATAACTCACATCAATCCAATACACAAAAGATTT
>NC_051408.1:38388034-38388173 GCF_015228065.2 Penaeus monodon | reverse complement strand
CCTACATTGACCTGCATAAAGCACTGGGAGTCACTTTTTTTTACCTTAAAAGTAAGTAAATAAATAAAATGAAACAAAAACTTAGGCCTGGATAAATATCCTGGTTCGATCTACACTGAATAAAAAAATACAAATGAAG
>NC_051408.1:38387800-38387913 GCF_015228065.2 Penaeus monodon | reverse complement strand
ATAAACTGGAGTTCTGAATATTCATATCCATTCACTGTTATTTACTCTGCTCGTGAAAAAACTCGTAAATAAAAGAAATCAATCAGTCACATGTAAATAGAAGCGACAGACAC
>NC_051408.1:38387348-38387447 GCF_015228065.2 Penaeus monodon | reverse complement strand
AAATGCAGCTGAACTTTTATTGATAACAAAAGCCGTGTTTAGATTCTCGACGACGAAAAGAGGAAGGTAAAATTGCAACAAAAGTGGATTTCACAGCGG
>NC_051408.1:38385996-38386071 GCF_015228065.2 Penaeus monodon | reverse complement strand
TGGCCCTAGATAAGTGGAGCGTATTTGAATTCGATAAATAAAATCACTGCGCTAGGTCCAGGGGGGAAAAGGCAG
>NC_051408.1:38385529-38385609 GCF_015228065.2 Penaeus monodon | reverse complement strand
TTCAAACTTCATAAAATGGCTATAAAACTTTCATATAAACAATAGAATAAAACAAATATATGTCATTAAGAGTGGAAAAT
>NC_051408.1:38384762-38384928 GCF_015228065.2 Penaeus monodon | reverse complement strand
GATACTAACAATAGCGATAATGCAATATGTAAGCAATATTGATAGCTATAATACAAAAGGAGAGAAATTCACAAAACTAATTTACGAAACGTTCTTTTTCAGGTAACACTGCAATTGGGTTAAGGAAAAGAAAAAGGTTTGAGAACAAAACAAAATGAATTTTCTC
>NC_051408.1:38383255-38383357 GCF_015228065.2 Penaeus monodon | reverse complement strand
ACCAACATAAAAACAAAGGTGATAAACTAGGTTTTTTTGTTGAAATGCATGATTGTTGTAACAGATAATTGATAATTAATATTCTCTCTCGCGGATTCCCTA
>NC_051408.1:38382173-38383003 GCF_015228065.2 Penaeus monodon | reverse complement strand
GAGCAAATACCTCTCTATAATGGATTCTTTATATATATGTGTGTTTATTTAAGGATGATTTACACTATGAAATTGAATGTCATTACTTTCGACCTAGATAACAGTTTTACGAGGTCATAAAGGTTTTCCTGAGGTCACCGATAGATTGCCTGCCACTGAAAATAAACATATAATTTTTATAACTAAGTAATAGTGTTTTCTTTTCCCTCTCGGATTTCTTATCGAAATTCATTGTATTATTAATATAAACTTTCATTAACAGTACAACGTAAACTCATAAATATCTCCAGGTATAGGTAAAAATAAAAATGTTTGGATTCACTAGTCCAGTTTATTAAAGGGTTGGGAAACATTGATTTAATTAAGCCCGAGTTTATTAAACATTTATTTTATTAAGCCCGAGAAAAGTTTACTAATACAAAGAGATATCTTCATGACTTTTTTAAAGTTTTTTGTTTCTTATAAGTTGTACCGGAGACTATTTTAAACGCAATTTCCTGAAGATTCAAATGTTACGGAAAAATACTAACGAATATAGGAGGGGAAAGAGATGATAATTCACATATTTATGTTTAAAGATAAAAAAAATAAATGTGCCTGGTATTTGCATAGCTTTATGTTACGGTAAAGCACTTGATTCAGTTTTTTTTAAAGCATAGTAATTTCAGAAAATAAATACTACTCATATTTAGGGGAGACTAGAGTCAAGAATTTCATCTGTGTAAAACTTCTCGTAACACTTCTCTTCATTGCTATTTGTGTTTACAAAATCTTAAAGAACTCGGTAGCTGCCTAGCGGAGTGTACCCAGAGGAACTCTTAATGCAGGCA
>NC_051408.1:38379722-38379868 GCF_015228065.2 Penaeus monodon | reverse complement strand
GATTCTTAATTATTTTGTGTAATATCGAATTCATTCATTAACTTTGAGATATTGAATAATTAATTACAATTAAAATGATTGCTATTTTGTTTTATAATATTTGATTCATTAAGTTATAACATAGTTTTGAAAGTTGTTGATTTTGT
>NC_051408.1:38379490-38379625 GCF_015228065.2 Penaeus monodon | reverse complement strand
GCTTTTTTAACATAAACTTTAATTATTCGGTTAATAAATGTATTGATTTTTTACAAAGATTTCATTCAATCTTTGCACTGTACTAATTGGTAGCATTAATATTGTCACTCTGAAATCACTGATTATTTAAAGTTA
>NC_051408.1:38379004-38379135 GCF_015228065.2 Penaeus monodon | reverse complement strand
TTTCACATAATAGATTTAAATACGTGGCTTCTGTGTGAAAATTGGCTCACGTAGAACAAATATTGTAGGCTTGGTTAATATGTGTTTTTTCACGTTGTTCAGGTTGTAAAAGTAGGTCAGAAAGTGAAGTC
>NC_051408.1:38377044-38377573 GCF_015228065.2 Penaeus monodon | reverse complement strand
TCGGTAAACATTTAGCCTCAAAGTTAGATACAGTGGATGTAAACAGAGAGGTTAGCTTCCAGTTTATTGTAGCTGGCAGGGATCTTTTTCTATAGTTTCATGATTTCCTAGTCTAAAAGGTCAAAACACCAAGAACGGTACTTACTGGTGGTTTCAAATGTTGGACAATATACTTTGAATCTGGTAAAATTAGGGATGATTCCATAATATTTGCAAGTCGTCAGATATTTTTCATCTATTCCCAATTTCTTGGGGCGAAAGGAATTCTTATCAATCCTTCTGTACTCCTCCAGGGTGTTCTTCTATAGTTCCTTCTTATGGGAATCTGATCCCGATTAGGAAAAGGAAAATTAATATTGCTGAGTAAAAATTTATTCAGGCTCCATCATCAGTGCTAAAATTACAAAATTTATATGGAAAAACACTTAACAAAGAATACAGAAACAGTTTGAGAAAAGGTACACATCGAGTTTTGAAAAAGGGCCAATTTAAAATACAGCTGGATCGATATGTATCTTTTCTCAAATGT
>NC_051408.1:38376184-38376318 GCF_015228065.2 Penaeus monodon | reverse complement strand
GTTGACTTTTCGCAAGTCATAATAAAGTTAAAATAAAATTATGCACATGATTATATAGTTCACCATGCATTGTATCTCCGTTTTCTGTGATGAAACTCCTTTCTTTTTTTCCCGTAACTATTTTTAAATATTCA
>NC_051408.1:38370970-38371113 GCF_015228065.2 Penaeus monodon | reverse complement strand
AAATATTCATTTAATCTGTAGAACTCAAATTCAGTTCTTAAGAACCAGTAAATTAATAAACATGATATTGCAATAGGTAAAAATAAACACTTTAGTTTACCTTAAAAATATTATGTTTTGTGTAGTTAAAGTATCCGGCCGTT
>NC_051408.1:38369002-38369546 GCF_015228065.2 Penaeus monodon | reverse complement strand
ATAAAGGGACAGTTCGTATTAACATCAACAATAAGAATGTTTCAAACGACATGCCTTTAACCCTGGAATGACTTGCATGTTAAGCTATGACAACAAAGCTTTTTTTCTATAGTTTTATTTTCGCATTACATCACCATCATTTATATGCTTTTTATTGCACTTCTTCGTGGATTCATGATCTATTTTCTTATAGCACTGATTTTGTTACCGATAGTGATGTTTTACATAATGATTATCTTTGATTTATAAGCCGTATGGTCAGTAAGAAAAAGAGAAAGTTACGCGTGAGAAGCATTAAAAAATAAAGGGGAATTAGGAGACCCTAATAAAAGAGAGAAGAAACGAGAAATAACGACAAGGAAGATAAGCAGCCGATTCTGAAATTCTATAAGATTTACCAAAACGTGATGTCATAGTGTCTTAACGGGGTCGAGCATTCCCCGTTTTCTTTCATTTGTTGAAAATACACGAACTGGTATTTCCATGGATCTTCGCTGCCAAACGCACGACGCGAAATAAGTACAGGGTGTAGTGAGACTATGTG
>NC_051408.1:38366036-38368958 GCF_015228065.2 Penaeus monodon | reverse complement strand
GGAAACTTTATTGGGAGGAAATATGATTCTCATTTCGTTAATGGTTTAAGATGGGGAGAGCTTAATCTGAAGTCATCATTCTGTTATTAAATGCAATTCTACTTAACATTGTATTTGGAAGTTTCTTTTTGACACGAAAGTATTTGTAAGAGGTCCTATTATTAAATCATTAATTACCCTAATGACGGTATTCTGAATGAATGGCAACTGTAAATGTAGGCGAGGGAGAGATGGCAACACTAGACACATCCCGGACCCTGACACTCCCAGTCAGTGTCTCTCAAGACGTTGCGAAGTAGGGTATGGGTACGCTTCCTCGGCGGTCGTGGCATTTTCGCTAAGGTGACACTCTAGTTTTGAGAATGAAGCCATCTGACATTTTCGCTCTGCTGCACGTGAATCTGTGTTGGACGCTCGCAGTTTCTGTTTTATTTTCACGCGGGGAGGAGGATGTCGCGATTCCACTGCTGGGTTCCTTGGCGTGCAGTCAGGAGGAAACGCATACGTGCAGGCAAGGAAATGCTAGCTTGTATTGGCTTTTCAGAGGATGCTTCTGCGACGATCTCTGTGGCGAGTACGGAGACTGCTGCCACGACGCGAAAAATGACGCCGATTTCGGACCCCCATCAGAGGGCGGGATGTACCGCTGTGTCCCCATTGGGAGCAGCGCGGCACAGTACATGCGTGCATCCTGCCCCTCCGACTGGGTCGACGAGAAGGTCGCGGCGCTGTGTCGGGCAGCTTCACCGGAACAAATGTCCTTCCGAGAAGACCCTCTGCTTCACGTGCCGGTCACCAGCGGAACGACCAACGTGACGTACGCCAACTACCAGTGCGCAGTGTGCCATGGCGATACGCAAAACGTCACCTTTTGGAGGATCGATTTGCAGTGCTCCTCTCTGACAAGCGACAGCGACGTTGACGTAGATGACCTAGTGTTTCGAGAGGGCCAGTGGGGAGTGGCCGTGAATGACAGTGAGCCAGAAGTGGTGCACAAATGTGATCTGGCACTGAAACTCGGAAACTTTGGGAATTCTGGGAGAGAGTGCAGACTTGTTGTGGACAAGTGCATGCAAGACTGGGACGATGAGACGATAGAAAAACTGTGCCATTCACACGTATCTCACGTAAGAATAAATGGGGAAGTTTACAAGAATAATTTTTGTGCTACTTGCAACAATGTGTCCAATGCCAGTGCAGAATGTTTCTTCTTCCACAACATTTATGCTGCGGATACGGATGACGTATTCTTTGATTATGGTGTAAGGTTCGGTTCCCCGTCTGCGCCTCGACCTTTTACTATGCTGATAGACTTTATGTGCGGAAACGGTAACAACAACGTAGGAGAAAGCTGTGTTTTTAATCCGTTTTCCAAGAAGTTCTGGAATCTAAGTGAAGCTTCCGTCAAAGAGAACCTGATTCATCCAGACACAGCAAATGCCACTGCCCCCTCTCGTAGCGACGGAACCTGTAGAAACGAGACGATTCTCAAGGACGAATACACTATGGTCAACGAAATTGTGTTCGTAAACCTGTCTAATCG
The DNA here is from genome assembly GCF_015228065.2 of Penaeus monodon. Taxonomy (NCBI): domain Eukaryota; kingdom Metazoa; phylum Arthropoda; class Malacostraca; order Decapoda; family Penaeidae; genus Penaeus; species Penaeus monodon. The sequence goes on along the minus strand of NC_051408.1, from coordinate 38,367,415 downwards.
TATTTACTATCCAGGGGAGTACGAGGTTGTGGACGAAGGGGTTTCGGTGTGCTCCGCGGAGTCCAAGTACTCGACTGCCTTGGGGTGGGTGACGCTGGCTGGGCTGAGCGCGTCCTCCCTGTGCCTCGTGCTGCACTTGGTCGCCTTCGCTCTCGTGCCTCACCTCAGAAACCTTCACGGCAAGAACGTGGCATCTCTTTCTGCGTCACTCCTCGGGGCCTACGTCACGTACATCCTCAGCGTTTTCGCCGAGACGTCGACGACGGAATGCTACGTGTTCGCGGTTCTGATCTATTACTTGTTTCTGACGTCGTTCTCGTGGATGAACGTCTTGGGCTTCGACGTGTTTTACACCTTCAGGCGAACCAGGCTGAGGTCGGGAGACCAGTGGAAGAGGTTCTTGGTGTATTCTGCCTACGGCTGGCTGCTGCCCGCCTGCGCCGTGGCTGCGGTGGTAGCGCTCGACCAGACGAGGCCCCCCGGGTTCCCCCCGGAATTCCTTCCGAGTCTTGGCCAGCACCTGTGTTGGTTCGGGCGACGTAAGGCCTTGCTGGCGTTCTTCGGCGCACCCCTGTTCACCAGCATCGCCATCAACGTGGCTTTGTTCGTCGCCACGACAGCCACCATCGCCAAGACCAGGCAGTCGGAGGTGCGGAAGACCTCCCCGAGTGAGCCGAAGAAGGAGTTCCTCCTGTACCTTCGCCTGGCCGTCCTGATGGGGATCACGTGGATCACTTCGGTGTTGGCTTCGTACCTGCAGCTGGAAGTGCTGTGGTACGTGTTCACCCTCTTGACCACTCTGCAGGGCCTGTTCATCTTCCTGGCCTTCACCTGCAGGACCAAGGTGTGGGAGGCCATCGCGCAGCCTTGCCAAGCGGTCTCCTCCGTCAGCTGCTGCGCAAGGCAAGAGTCAGAAGCTCAGTCGAGTGATCAGAGCGGAATGTCCTCCAGCTCGACCACGACTAACATGACTCCCGCCGATTCAGACTTGTCCATTCATTCCTCAAACACAGTGTTAACGCTCAAGTTTTCGACGATCAGTGCAGTTTAAAATCAAAATATCTTTATGTAAATAGTATTGTACACATGTATATAGTTAGATTATGATGCTCAAGTTGAATTTTTGTTATACATATATATATAATTTTTTGTACAAGGTAATAACCAAATATACGTAACGTACAATTAGTTATATGCTCACACTTTAGAAAAAGCACACCTTAGTTACCAAAAACTGACGTGTATTCCTTAGGGGAAAAAAAAGAGAAACTTCAATGCTGCCAAGAAAGTGATCGACATGACAGGCAGCATCGTAAGGAAACGGGAAACAGATTAACAAGAAAACAAAATTTAGATTTCGTGAAATATGCAGTGACATT
>NC_051408.1:38365810-38366001 GCF_015228065.2 Penaeus monodon | reverse complement strand
TTTTTCTTAAGCTTACTTAACTATTACTGAAGAAACGATGACTGTCAAAATACGCTTTTTACGGCACAACAACACTAATGAACACGTTTTTAGCGAATGTCTTTGTATATTACTGTAAAAAGGATTTATATTTTTTTGTAAATAAATACTTATTGAAAGAGGTATGTCATTTTCATCTTCGTTGTCCATAC
>NC_051408.1:38365438-38365569 GCF_015228065.2 Penaeus monodon | reverse complement strand
GCTGTAAATCAATGTATTGGCCTCATGATAATTATGTATAGCCTATGTTAAGTATAATGAATATGGATGATAATGAGAGGTGAATAAGGTTTGATCAATAAAAAAGCATGGCAGAAGAAGGCCCGGAAAGA
>NC_051408.1:38364939-38365244 GCF_015228065.2 Penaeus monodon | reverse complement strand
CAGAGAGAGATGTATGTGAGCATGTCGTGTACGTTCGCGAGATCTATTGTCATAGTTTATATTTCTACACCGAGAAAGCGACTTCGTTTGGATTACGTCAACAGTGAGGTCATTCGTTTTCCTGTTAGTTTTGCCATCAAATCAGATGCTCCTTTCTTCACATACGGAGATTCACATCATTCACATAAAGACTCAAGTGGGCGTAGATATACGATTGTAAAAAGACAGGCATATGGATATCCCTGCAGGATGGGTAGAGTGGGCAAGCACCCTCCAGGCAAAGAGAAAGTGTGTGACCGCAGAGG
>NC_051408.1:38364489-38364597 GCF_015228065.2 Penaeus monodon | reverse complement strand
CAATAGGCAAGTCCCTCCGTTGCTGGTGACGCCTCGTTCTCCTACTGCGCGCTCGTCATGTATTACGTGTCAAGCAGAGGGCTGGCATATACTTTAACATTCTTACAA
>NC_051408.1:38364336-38364450 GCF_015228065.2 Penaeus monodon | reverse complement strand
CACTGATTATAAACAATAATGACACGAAGGTTATCAGAAGTCTTGAATGGAAATTTTAATATGCCGCATTGGGAGAAAGTACTCTGGAAGCCAATGTAAAAGACTCCTGTCCCG
>NC_051408.1:38363760-38364230 GCF_015228065.2 Penaeus monodon | reverse complement strand
TTCTTCCGCACGTACTTATGAGAGGGAAGAAACAAGCAGCGTCTGCATATATGCCAACACACTTCGACAATTTTTTAAAAGTTTATTGATGTGCACTTGTCAGATTTGGTTTATATCCTCAATGATATATTCTGAATCATATGCGCAATTAATGTAAATGATGAACTTTTTCTGATTCATAGGTGTAGTTACACCTGTTTATTGTGTATGTGTGTGTGTAAAGACATAAATAAAGAAAACTTATACAATTATTGATAACAAATTTCTCAATCATTGACATGTATATATTCTAATAAGCTTTAACTTTAAAGAAATAGTAAGCCTATTGTGAAATGCTAATTAACTGTATTTCAGAAATTTGCCTAAATGTAAGGAGAAACAATAACAGTTCTGATACATATGCGTAATTAGCCCACATCAGCAGCCATGGCCAAGAGTACTGTACAATACTGTGAGCTATGCAGAAGGGA
>NC_051408.1:38362687-38362823 GCF_015228065.2 Penaeus monodon | reverse complement strand
TTGCATCCACACAAGTTTATCAGCACCAGTTCATTCGATCTATTTATATCTATTATTCTCTCAATCTCTATTTTTCTATCTATTTATCCTTCTATCAATCTCTTTTTTCGCATATACGCTGAGACTGGCAACATAA
>NC_051408.1:38362528-38362659 GCF_015228065.2 Penaeus monodon | reverse complement strand
ATATTGATAATACTGGGGATAAAAAAAAAATACAACAGAGGAAAGCAGAGAAGGGAATTCTGCAGCATATGAAGACTGAAAAAAATAAAAAATTAAATTAAAAAAAGGTAAAGATGCAGTGTACGAGTGGT
>NC_051408.1:38361784-38361881 GCF_015228065.2 Penaeus monodon | reverse complement strand
AGCATCCGACTTAGCTGTGGCGTCAGCCTGAGTTCGGGCGTTCGAACCGCGGCTGGTTCATTGTTGTTTTTTTAAGCTAATATTCTATTGCTTTTGC
>NC_051408.1:38361141-38361751 GCF_015228065.2 Penaeus monodon | reverse complement strand
GCAACAAAAGAATCCCCCCCAAAAAAATGTGAGGTATCTGTTATGTCTTTTTAGCGAGAATGATAAATTTTAATACAATTATTCTATCCTCAAAAGAATTTTATATTCTTCCTTTTCTCCAGCAAAGTAACGATAATCACAATAAACAATACATAACAATAAACACCCCATAATAAGAATAAACAGCTTAGGAATCGAGGTGAAGGTACATGCGTGATCTGTTTCCTTTAGCTTATTCTGGCCGAAGATCAGCGGACGACTGCCGTTCACCAGGTCTCGGGCTGCAACGCTGCCCGGGAAAACATGTTGTACCGATACGAATTGCTAACAACGCCCACAGCTTACAAATACAAAAAATAATAATAATCATTAGAACCAGCCAAGTTATTCGCACAGTAAAACCAAAGGCAGATTTGCAATTCCTTCCCGAAGACATCGAGATACAATCAGTATCGCTTCTGTTTTTGTAAGTAATGAAAAGGGATTTTTTGAGGGTCATTCGTGTTCTCGTGGGTGATCCTCCCCCTCGGAGTTCATGGTTTTTATTTTTTACTATTATCATTTTCTTATCAATCTCGAGCTCGCTTTTGAAACAAAGCGAGCTCAAAAG
>NC_051408.1:38360596-38360735 GCF_015228065.2 Penaeus monodon | reverse complement strand
GACACGAAATACATATGAGGCTTAAATGGTTTAATGCACTGGTGTTTGGATAATTACATTCATGTACATAAAATACAGACATACAGTCAAACACATAAACACATACGGGTGCGTACACGCAAACACACTCTCTCTCGAC
>NC_051408.1:38357814-38360138 GCF_015228065.2 Penaeus monodon | reverse complement strand
ATTCCTTCAAATATGTGTAAATATTTGCAAGAATAATGACGACCCCAAGACGACGACATAGGACGACGGCTCAACGGACTCTCCCAGAACGACCCTCGCACGATGACGACCCCAAGACGACGACCAAGCACACCCAAGACAAGACTGATACTGGCTACACCATCGAAAAGATGTCGATTTCATATGATGAGCAATTTGCCTCCTGCTTTCTTGCACGCTCTTAATCTTTTCACATTTGTTTCCTCTCTTTCCCCTCGCCCCTCCCTCTCGCACGGTTCGTGTGCTCAACGGACTCTCCCAGAACGACCACAAGGACGCAAGGATTTTGCTCGACCTGTTGAAAGTTGAAACCGACTTGATCATGGTGTGCACAGCAGCATTGCAGAATACCACATTATCAGACAGACTGAGGTAGGACAACAACCCCCAAGACGATGTTTGATTTTCTTTATGCCAGTAGGTAAGTGATCTGATTAAAATATTTTAACACAAGTGATATTCCAGTTTTGTTCTATGATCTAATATCTGTCACTCGTCTATCGCTGTCGACGTAAATATCTCCTTGATTGTCTCCTGTCAAGAAGAGCATAGTATTTGAATTCCGAGGGTGAGACAATTCAACGCTGATTCTGAGGTGCAGAATTTTTAACAGCAATTGCATCTTGCAGTTTCTCAGCTTGCAGATGACTTGACTACAATCATTCTCCCATCTTCAAATCGTTCCCTATCAAGGATATGTTTACTCGACGACAAATCCGAACAATACGATGTTTATAAGCAGAAATACTGTTTAAGCAGAAATAAACAGAAATATTATTAACAAACATGCAATTTATTCAGATCGGAATAGCATATCCTCAGGGTATGTCAATAGTGCGTTTGATTTTTTGTTATGACATAAAGCGTCTAGTTAAAAATGTAGCTTAGAAGACTCAACTGTAAAGATTTGTGAAGTGCCTCTCGTGTCAAATCAGGAGTTTTGGCAAATCTACAAGACAATTCTATCCAGCGGGCCATCGAAATTCAATATAATAACACTCCCGTTCACCCTCGCGTTACAGGGCAAAACATCACCTCTGACCTCTCTTCAACCCCGTCTCAATCATTCGCATTTTCCTGTCCGTGGAAACAGGTCAGAGATCCCGGCCACAAATGATGACAGCGGTGTCTTGAACTGATTCATTGAGTAAAAAATTTTTGTCTATGGGGAAACGGAACTAGCGCACCCAAGACAAGACTGATACTGGTTACACCATCGAAAAGATGTCGATTTTATATGAATAGCAATTTGACTTTCTTTTCTTGCACGCTCTTAATCTTTTCACATTTTTTTTCCTCTCTTTCTCCTCGCACGGTTCGTGTGCCGACGTTTTTAGCAGCCTCTGTCTTCTTCAACGACGACCTAAGATCTGTTCTGCCCTCTCTCATGTCGTTTATCCCACATTGTCGAGAAAAGAAAATGAACCGCTTCCTTTTCTGTAATGATCGTATGTTCTATATATATTAATATCGTGCAAGGCTCCTCCACTGATTAAATAATTGAAAAATGTGGACACCTCCTTTATATATGAAAGACCTATCGCGGTCTTAAATGTAAAATGGCTGTAGCAGAGCGAACCTCCTCAAACAAAACAGGATAACTGTCCTGGTCTGAAATGCGAATAGCAGTGTTTATGTCTTTTTTTTGTAATTTGATTATAGGGCGTGGGCGTGTAACCGTTGGTGCACGAACCCTGTAAAGCAAATGCGTCCAGGATATCAACCTGTTGATTGCCAAATCGACATGGCGTGATAATGTCTGTATACACATAAATAAAATCGACTCCGCCATCGCTTCTCGGAGGTCTGCTTGCCATGTTTACCTTCTGATGATCCTCGTGATCGTGCTCAGACACAGTTCACAGATATCGTTTATTCTCATATTTATTTATACGAGCAATGGGAAGTGAAAACTTAAAATTTAAGTAACAGATATGAGGAAGTTCTCTCCTCTCAGAGCGAGCGGTCAGGACATGATAGCGATCTGTGTGATGGTCCTAAGCAAGTAGGTCGTTTTTGTTGACAAGGATTTTGGAATGCAGGTCGCCGTATTCTTTTCAAAATTGTATGGTGAATTCTTCATTGAGTTTATTTATTAAAACCTTCATGTTTGCCACTTGCCCCAGTATGCTAAACCTGGGCACGTAGTCCATGGCTTCGAGCTGTATAAAAGAGGAAAAACCCCTACATCACATACATTTACAACCTTAGCAGAAAAAATCGTCATTGTCAAATATGAACGAATAATATTTCGGATGTAAAAAAATTACTAAAACCATTTCGTA
>NC_051408.1:38357587-38357668 GCF_015228065.2 Penaeus monodon | reverse complement strand
TAAGCAAAATTTATACCCATCTTATTTATACACCGGGGCAAGTGAAACATAAAAAAAACATTTAAATTTGGTTTTATTCAT
>NC_051408.1:38357352-38357535 GCF_015228065.2 Penaeus monodon | reverse complement strand
TCGACACGCTGCGGTGCGTTTCCCAGGCGAATATTTCGATATTCGGTTTTTCTTTTCACTTTTTCTGATCCCTTATGTGTTCTTTTTTTTCCTTCTTCTGGAGACTCCGGTGTCCAACGCTGACCGTTTTCCTGATGACAGTAAATCTCTCCTTCTTCTAAATATTCTGCTTCGCCCTCTTCC
>NC_051408.1:38355098-38357292 GCF_015228065.2 Penaeus monodon | reverse complement strand
GTGTCGCCGCCACGTCTTTCTCTCTTCTGTCGCACTTTTTCTCCTCTCTCCGAGGACAAATGTTGGGAGGCGGGCGCTGATGTATAAGCGTCACTTCCATGTTGGCGTGATCCACGACGCAACAGTCTGTATGAGAGGAACGTAAACATTGCTCCACGATCCTCCCTCGCCCTCCGACGGGAAGATGACTGAACGAAGTCCTTGACATCATATTCGCACTTTGTTTGTAGAGGGGGACGAGCGATTCGCGCGTGTAACCCAAACGATCTTTAACGGTGTCGCAATATAAGCCCTGGACGAAATGACGATCGCGATTACTCTCTATTTGCTTCATGGCAATGTCGTCGAGTTCCAGCACTCTTCCAGGTCCAAAGTGGGCGATCAAGTAAGCAATGGCAGGACGACCGTTGTCTCCGTGCTTTATTATTGCCTCGACGCAGCGGGAGTGATCTCCTCTCACAGCTCGTGACAGGATGAATAAAGCAGACTTTGATTTATACAGATTGGCATGGGCGTGCTCCGTTTCCAGACCTCGTGAGGGGTCGTATGCTGTTGTTCCTGTTGCACTGCCCACCATGCTAATAATGCAGGAACTGACGCGGCGAGGATCAAACATACTGCCGTAAGTCAACCAGCAAAGGGTATAAATGCTGGTATGTGTCTTTAAGGCTGGCACTGTTGCAGGTTTTCTCCCCCATTGTAGCGATTATGCTTTGATCAGATAAACAGCTTTCCTACTGCCTTAGCACTGAAGACTGCGGTTTCCTTCAGATATCGCATTCTGTTACATACCAACTCTCTGTGGTGCATTCGCTCACGTGGCTGTGCACTGGATAGTATGGATGCCAACGCATCTTTTGTTTGTCATTGCTTGTAGAAGCGGTCTTAATATTTCTTTTCACATGACGATGACCTTTACCGATGCTCCCCCCTTTCTTGGGCGGTTCTTTCTGTGAAGGAATAGCTTCGGAGCTGTACTCCGGGTGTATTCGAGAGGCACAGGAGCAAAGCTATGCAATGGTCTAACTAATTCCTTCTCATTCTTAGAAAGAATAGTAGAGACTGCTGTTAGGTATTTAATTGTTGTGAGAATATTTAATCCTGAAAAATGAGACTGTATTTGACCCTGTTTATCCCAGTGCAATAGAGGCTGATCTTGATAAAATTCCATGAGAGCTTTAGTGTAGGCCTGCTGAGTAGATTTAAAAAAAAAAGATTCCCACCAACGTATCTAAGGACGGGTTATCAGATACACTGCAATCTCTCGGAGCACGGGGTCGCGCCTGCCTCTCCTCGATGTTCTTCCATTTTCCCGTCAGCCATTGCATTGCTTTCTAATTTCATGCAATTGGGTGTATAAGATTCGCGTGGTTCGGCGAGATATCGATCCATAGTAGAGCGAGGCACAAGACTTTTTTTTCTATCGGAATATAGATGAAAAGGCACTCACGGCTAGCGATAACACAGACAAAATTCCTCCTCCTGCTCTCGAGGAAAATGTTTTCTTGGACGATGCCGTTTTGGTGTGTTTTCGAAATCGCTTTAACCTCTTCATGATGTTCTTATCAACTGTTAGCTTTTCTTTTTAAAAATTGGGGGCAAATTCTGATATAGAGTCAATTTGCTCTTGTTTAGGGAGTGTATTAACTCAGATCGTTGTTTTGGTGTCAATGAACAGATGAACGTCATAATTTCCACGTGATCAGACACTAGTGGTTTTCTTGTTCTGACAGGTGATTCAGTGAACGAGGAGTTCCCTCTGACCTGCTCTGTTCAGACGTGATGATAAAATATTATACGGATAATGGGTGGTAATTCCACCGGCACTAGCTCCTCCCAGTAACAAAATCCCGAGTATTGGTTCGCCGCTCAGATCCTCGAGATAATAGCCTGATATATTTTGCTTTTGGTCCAGGCGATGCACGCTGAATATATCCTCTGTGTTTAGAGCTTTGTATCCCTTGCGGAATACAGAGGTGCGAGAACTTGAAGAGATGCGAACTGCATCTCCTTCTTTTACAGTCTGATCATTAACACGTTTGCGATTGTATTTATAGGCTGGCAAAGACTGAGCGTACATCCTGCAATAAAGCTGACGTCAATGAGATGCGGTGAATTGTTTATGAACCGCTCGAGGAGTGAATGAAACCTTCGATTGTATGCCGCTACTAAATCGTCTAAGACATCAATGTAT
>NC_051408.1:38354046-38355000 GCF_015228065.2 Penaeus monodon | reverse complement strand
TTTTATATGATGGTCGTGTAGAAGAGCATTAATCTATTTATTTACAAATTCACCACATCTGTAAAGAGTCTACTTTACCTTTGACTTCCGCCGTGTCGAGAATGTCCAACTCCGTTGTTCTGCCGCACCAGATGTCTCTAAATTATTAATATCATGTTAATATCTTGGTTTCGTGGCAAGTGTGTGGGTAATCGGGAATTTTTTGCGGTGTGTCTGTGAAAAGTGTACGCGTGAGAGGATTTGAGATCATTTTTCACATCTGTTAAAGTAATATTTCTGTGTCTGTTTTGCAGAGCAGATTCGTATAGTGCTCGCTCACTGCCCAAGCCTTGTGGTTTCTTATAGTTTTCCTATAGCTCTAGTAGAACTGTTCTCTTGCTCTCGCTCAGGACCATTGATAAATAATTTCATAAGGGAAATATTCTGGAACGATATTACTTCGAAAGTGAATTTTCTCAGAACGTCTTTGATTCTCCCTTCGCGAATATTTGCGCCCGAGGCATTTACTCTGACCTAGATCTTTCTCTTTTAAGAAAATCAAGTGCGATGGATTCAACGATATGTTCCGATTGTGTTTTCTGTTCATAAATGCATTTTGTACCAGTAGTAAAATAGATATATTTTTATGCCTCCCTTTGGTAAATGCATTGCTTACTATGTTACTATTTACTGCTTCTATAAAACAGTCATTCACTATCAGTAATACACTATCGTTAGGTCTTGTTTTATAATCAGAAAGATCTACAATATTCTTGCATATAGTAAGTTTTTTAGAGATTTTCTTTTCTTTCTCGAGGAAGTGAGACTGACACCCGCATATGATTGTGCTATCAAACTGTTTTTGATAGTATGTGACTATCTGGGAGGTAAGATATGTTTTCCCATAGTTGGTGACACCTGCTATCGCCACTCTTTTAGGACCGACAAATAAGTAAGACAAATCCACGATTGTAC
>NC_051408.1:38353864-38353953 GCF_015228065.2 Penaeus monodon | reverse complement strand
CTACAAGACAAATACATGATCATATCCTAAAGCAGACAGACTGCCACCGCTCGCGGTTTGCCCACATATAATTACGCTATTATCACTAT
>NC_051408.1:38352554-38353631 GCF_015228065.2 Penaeus monodon | reverse complement strand
GTGATGGCTTGTCCAGGTGTCCAGCGAACTGTATGCCTCTAAGTACCAGCGTTTATCATAAATAAGAGAGTCCTTTTTTAACCTGTGACAGAGTGCAAATTTACCCTTTACATTTTTTTATGGCTGTATGTGTAAACCGATGTGTGTAGTTTTGCCCGGGAACACGTCAACAGCCAATATGCCAGGTACCACGCTGGGATAATTGGTAAACACCGTGCACCTTTGGCACTTCTAAATCCCAGCTCCAATAAGAGCTGAAGCAGTTTCAAACATATAAAATAGTTATGATGTGACAGGTGAGACGCAACGAGTTTTTTTCTTCTTTTTTTTACTTTTATTAATCTTATTCTGGGATGTAGAGAAAGCTTTATTATACGGTGAAAGATCTTTATTGTCTATTTCCACATGATGAACGATCAGAGGCATTTCGTCCGTAATTCTCGAAAGTTCATCTGCAACTTTTTCCATGTCTACAACCAAGCGGATCTTCTCTCTATCGCTCAATTTTCAAATGTTGCCAATAGGTAATTTTTCTGACATGACACTTGCAAGTAAAGAGTTAAAGTCTAGATGTATGAGATGTATGAACTGTCTTCCTTTTCGCTGTCAAGCTGGGAGTTGATGTGCTTTTTATTTGTCACATTTAACGGACGCACACAAATGGTTAGACCGCCCCTGACTGAGCTTTCAGTTAATCGGCCGAGCATATCAAGCGCATATTTCTCTCTGAGAGTAGACCTCCAGCGACAAAACACATCAGCCAGCAAACCGACAGCGTAAATAACTTTCCATGTAATCTCCCAGTGTCTGACATGCCGCTTCATCCCACACCCTGTGAGCGAGCTGTAAAACATCATCTAAAGAGGGAATGGATGTTTCCCGAAGCCTGTTCATCCCATCGACATACTCATAAGGGAAGGCTTGCTTATCTGGGAGTAACAATTCTTGGACTTTAGGTGGTAAATGCTGGATAAGGTGTTTGCTATAAGTCAGCGATTGCCCGCTTTCCATATGCCCACTATACCCCGTTTGCATGAGATTTTTTTTCGCTAGTTTCTCTCTCCCAGAAATATCTGC
>NC_051408.1:38352217-38352466 GCF_015228065.2 Penaeus monodon | reverse complement strand
CTTTTACTTCTTCTTTGTCTGGCTTGCCCACTATACCCATCCTGAGGGAACATGCATACGATTTTCTTTCAATGGAGAAGCAGCCTGATTTTCTCTTTTTTGAGGCCTTTACAAGGAAAAGATTGTCGTGTGACGCTATGACAGTGCGTGGGGACTGGGGAGGGAGAGGTGTGTTGAATTTGAATTTAAGAGAGAAGCGGGTGTAAAAAAAGCGTTAAAATGTACACTGTATCTATAACTTCTACTGCT
>NC_051408.1:38351901-38352115 GCF_015228065.2 Penaeus monodon | reverse complement strand
GTGCACTTAGTGATAGCACGTGCAGCAAAGCACTGCCTGGAGAGACAGAAAGACTGGGAGAAAAACTGACTTTTCACAATTTTCATGCAATGTGGGAGAAAACTTCACTACATCCTGTACATGTAAATGAAGATACAGAGAGATGAGAAAATTCCCTGGAAACTTAGCTATGTCACCCTCAGTGGAGGAAGTCCCTGGGAAAGACATCAGCTGA
>NC_051408.1:38351507-38351864 GCF_015228065.2 Penaeus monodon | reverse complement strand
TTTCCTTTCTGTGTGGGTCCTTTAATCTTCCCTGAAGGTCGTGCGAGTGAGAGGGACACTCACTGTACCTGAGGATATTACATTCTATCGATATGATGCTACGAGAGGAAAATATATGCGCAAAATATTGTGTATAGTTACTTTTTTCTCACTATAAGTAACATATTTTGTATAGTGAGTTTTTCTCCCACTATAAATTAAATATTATGTTTTTGCTTCCACTAAAAATAAGATATTGTTTAAAAATAAATAAAATATTCTTTCTTTCTCTCCAGGAAGTGCTTTGCTTGAAGATTTGCTGCGTACATGCAAGCATGTGTGCGCTTGCACATATAAGCTCGAGAGTGTGTATGAGCC
>NC_051408.1:38349833-38350106 GCF_015228065.2 Penaeus monodon | reverse complement strand
CCGAGCATATACATGCCAGCACGCACTTGCTTGCATGTACACATATTGCTAGCATCAAATCTTCAAGCAAATCACTTCCTGGAGAGAAAGAAAGAAATTGAAAACAACCTTCATGTTTTATAGAGTGAATTCGGGCCACGTCTGGATGCAGCGCGATTGGCACTAAATTTTGCATTCTTTTGCGCAGTCATGTGGCACTATCGACTGCATCCTGCCGCCTCTGCCATATACTATTATGCATCACGTCTTAGTTCCTACACGTGGTTTAGCAGC
>NC_051408.1:38348205-38348299 GCF_015228065.2 Penaeus monodon | reverse complement strand
CAACTTCAGCCTTAACCCACAAGAAATGCTGTACCCATTTAGACCTTTGGCGGCCGTAGAAGATCAGCTGACTTTCTTTACGCACGGCCTCGAC
>NC_051408.1:38346111-38346453 GCF_015228065.2 Penaeus monodon | reverse complement strand
TCTACTTTGCTAAAATAGCAAAGTTACCCATGTAAACCCGTTTACCGAAGTATTCCCGATTAGGCAGTATAAAAAGTGAAGATCGTAAATGTACACGAGTGTTTTCTCAGACGACTGCTACGGGAGACTGAAGCATTCTTTTCATGTAATTTTTTTGTTTATTTCACACCATTGTTATATTCTTTATTTATCCACATATTACTATCTATAATAAACCTTTGTTATTGATAACAGTTTATTATGAGTCCTTTTATTATTGGAAAGAACTTGGAATGCTCCGTTAACAAAGGTGACGTAAGCAGAATGAACAGAAATGAAAATAATTATTGCATAATGAACAGT
>NC_051408.1:38342264-38343793 GCF_015228065.2 Penaeus monodon | reverse complement strand
TATGTCACCTGGAGAGCCGTAAATTGGAGATGTTTAAGGCAGAGAATGAGCGGATGCAAGATTTCTTGAATTGCCATAAAGATGGTAAACAAACTTTTGTTGAATTTATTCACGAAAAGTAACTTCTGTGTAAAAAGTGGTCTGAAAGGAACTTGATGCACTCGAGTGCGATAAATTACTAGAACTGTTCATACTCGAGGATATAAAGAAGTGTATGCCTTTGAAAGTTCGCTCTCACATTGACAAGCGTGGTCTGCGCACATCAGCCGAGGTCGATCGTGCCGCCGATTATTTCGCTCTCACTAATCCGAATTACTCTTGCATATCTAGTGATCCTTCATTCCAGTCTAACCAGCATAATAGTAAGAGTATGGAATATAGTGCCAGAAGGACTGAACTGACAGATACCTACAGGACTGCAAATCCAAAAACGTCAGAAACAAGTGGTGAGAGAACTTTACTTTTTGCCGATATTTCAAGAAACACGGTCATGTCATAAATGGCTGTTTAAAACTGGCAAATAAGCGTTCATTTGACAAAGGCAAACCTGTTTTTCATATCAATGTTAATAAGAAAGAGGTTCATCTAGATATTGCGGTAAACTTGATCTTTGCCTTTCCATGACTGAATCTGTAAATTTGACACCGTCATTTAGATCATTTTGTTCTACAGGATTTCTTAGTGCCGATGAATCGTGCACGTCTCCTTCCCAGTTACTATACTACGGGACTCGGCTGCAGATATAGCTATGGTGCTCAAAGAGGCTGTTCCTAACCTCGAGTGTTACATTGGAGAGATGGTAATTATTAATGGACTGATAAGGTCCAAGAGCATACCCATTTGTAACGTTTACCTGAAATCTGATTTGATATCTGGCTATATAAGATTAGGTGTTGTTGATAGGATACCAAGTGATGGCATTTCACTTATGAATTATGATCTCGTTGGTGATAAAGTATGGCCTTGCTCTGTGGTGTCACCTTGTCCCACTAAAGAGAACAACACTAGATTTAGAGAGGGAGTATCCCGACCTCTTCCCTGCGTGTGTTATCACCCGCAATGCGAGTCATAGGACCTCCCCTCCTACCAAAGCGCTTACCCCAGTACTACATTGCCAGAGGAGAGCCCCTGTGATGTAATTACAGAGGAATTTACACTAGCAGATTTCTTCAACTCATCTGCTAAAGTCATAAGTAAGTCTGCATCTGATAATTCTGATGTAGTGAATTTCAAGGACACTCCATTTACTAAAGAAAATGCCATGGAAGAACAATGTAAAGAACCTGAGTTAATGGTATTTTATGACTGACTGACCTAGGTGAACTTGAAAATTCAGATACATGCTATTATCCACAGTCAAGCGTTCTTACGCGTAAATATAAGCCCAATAATATATCTGCAGACGATACAAGTAAGACCGTAGTAGAGTCAGATCAAGGGTCGAGTTTCACGTCCAGACTGTATGAAAATGTTATGAAGTTTAGGTATACAGCTCTACATATCCAGAGTCATCCCACTCAGAACCACTC
>NC_051408.1:38340684-38342101 GCF_015228065.2 Penaeus monodon | reverse complement strand
GGAGATTCCTATAGCTGCTTATGTGAATAAATTTAAGCATAGGCTACTAACAGCTATTTCAATAGCTCATAACCATCTGGGTAAAGTTCAGGCTAAAATGAAAGAACGTTTGATGAAGTAAATGATGCTGAAGTAAACCTTTAATGAGGGTGATTTAGTTTTGGCCTCGCTACCGCTTCCTAACCAGCCTCTTCGGTCTCGATATTCGGGTCTATTTCTTGTTTTAAAACGAACCATTGAGGTTAATTACGTAATTGAATCCCCTAAGAAATGTAAAAATAAGAAACATCATGTACACATGAACCTTTTGAAAAAGTATTGTGAACGGGATGATTTGAAGGAAAATGTGGAAAATGTACGAGAAGTTTCATTAATGGTGCCCACTGACATCAGTTATGAAAATAATCCTAATTTGGAGCCTAATCTGATCAATTCAGAACGTTTATGTAACCCTAACGATAAACACACTTCTGCTGCCCACGCAGCAAGCATGCATTCTCTTCCACAGGAGTATGGTGAGCCATTCGAAAATATACCTCGTCTCTGCCCAATTTTTAAGCCTGAGGTCGAGACCAGGGATGCTGAGCCAGTATGTCAAGCTCCCTATCGTCTCTACGCAGAGAGAAGGGTGTCCCTGCAGAGTGAGGTTCAGCACCTGAAGGAGCAAGGGCTCCTCTGTCCCAGCCTGAGTTCCTGTGCATTACCTGTGGTCGTGGCTTCCAAGAGCAGTGATACTTTCCCTTGTGCGAGAACTACCAAAGACCAATGAAGCTGCCGTTGTTTTTCCACTCATGCATGGACATCGACCTTGACGAACTTCTGGAAGGCATGCTTTCGTGATCATGGGTACTAGTAACCTAGGAGTTGAAACGGTTCTGCAGTCAGTGACGTGTTTCTAAATCTTATCAAAGTGTCCCATGCCATTGTAGAAAAGGAAGCTTTGGGAATAGTGTTGGCTATTGAAATAATCAGAGTTTATTCAACAAGTTCGATCCATCTATTTGAAAATCTCACGAATCATATCCCGTTTAACAACATGCGAGTGTGAAGTTTGGCACTAACATTACAGCCATTCAACATTAAGACGTTGCCTATTAGAGGAAAGCACAATATCATAGTGGACGCACTTTCAACATTGTAAATGGTGTAGTCTGCACAATCGTAATCATGAACTTTGTTTATTTTTACACTTGTTTAAATTTAGCTAGCTTTATTGATACGGAGCTGTTTGCTTTAAGCGGCCACTTAAAAACTTTCCCATCCGGTAAAGTTTTTTTTTTTGGGGGGGAAGGTATTAAATGAACCCATTTGTAACATGAACTTGAATGCGTTCATGTTCAGTTTACTTAATGGGCTCAGCAACCATATATATGTCAGCGACGACGGACAAACCTATTTGCCTTGCTCGCCTTGCTGA
>NC_051408.1:38338523-38338609 GCF_015228065.2 Penaeus monodon | reverse complement strand
GATTCTGAAAGTCGTGGGAGAACGAAATCCGATCTTCACTAACATCATCTTCATTCTAAAACACAATGTAAACATCATCATTATTC
>NC_051408.1:38337755-38338019 GCF_015228065.2 Penaeus monodon | reverse complement strand
TATTATGTAGATCAGTAAGGTGGAGTCAGGTAATCGGGATGTAGATAAGGATATTTTTTCCTAAAGTACACATGGTGTCACGATCTTACATTACCATATAAATGGAAGAAAATAATATTCACAAACGAGAGGACAATAGAACGTTTTGTGCATATCCGTTTCCTCCTGAATTTCGTTAGACACTTCACACATACAGAAAAAAAGATAATTATGATATTTTCTTTACAGGAGACAAATTGTTTCACTTTATATCATAAACCTTTA
>NC_051408.1:38337324-38337506 GCF_015228065.2 Penaeus monodon | reverse complement strand
AGTAAGTTGGGTTAGACAGGTTTATAACCACAGTTTCGTTAGTGGCATTACTAACTAGCAGGTGAAGGAATGACGTTACTGCTGACGTAAGCCAGAGGAATCCATATGGAAGTCGCCTTCTCGGTATACAAAAGTGGACGAAAACAATAGATTTCACGAACGTACACCATATGCATAGTTTA
>NC_051408.1:38336350-38336529 GCF_015228065.2 Penaeus monodon | reverse complement strand
GAACAACGAAGATGAGAATAAAATACCTTTTTTGTTTAAATATGTTTATTTACAAAGAATATAATTATCTTTTTACAGTAATATACAAAGGCGACTAAAATAATGTTAATTAGTGTCGCTGCGCCGTAAAAAGCGTATTTTGACAGTCATCGTTTCTTCAGTAATAGTTAAGTGAGCTA
>NC_051408.1:38333388-38336323 GCF_015228065.2 Penaeus monodon | reverse complement strand
CATCTCGTTGCATATTTCACGAAACCTAATTTTGTTTCCTTGTTAATTTGTTTCCTGTTTTCTTGTTTTGCTGTTTCCCGTTTCCTTACGGTGCTGCCTCTCATGTCGATCACTTTCTTGGCAGCATTGAAGTTTCTCTTTTTTTCCCTAAGGAATTCACGTCAGCTTTTGGTAACTAAGGAGTGTTTTTTTTTCTAAAGTGTGAGCATATAACTAGTTGTACGTTTCGTATATTTGGTTATTACCTTGTTCAAAATTAATATATATATATAACAAGAATTCAACTTGAGCATCATAATCTAACTATATACATGTGTACAATGACTATTTAAATAAAGATATTTTGATTTTAAACTGCACTGATCGTCGAAAACTTGAGCGTTAACACTGTGTTTGAGGAATGAATGGACAAGTCTGAATCGGCGGGAGTCATGTTAGTCGTGGTCGAGCTGGAGGACATTCCGCTCTGATCACTCGACTGAGCTTCTGACTCTTGCCTTGCGCAGCAGCTGACGGAGGAGACCGCTTGGCAAGGCTGCGCGATGGCCTCCCACACCTTGGTCCTGCAGGTGAAGGCCAGGAAGATGAACAGGCCCTGCAGAGTGGTCAAGAGGGTGAACACGTACCACAGCACTTCCAGCTGCAGGTACGAAGCCAACACCGAAGTGATCCACGTGATCCCCATCAGGACGGCCAGGCGAAGGTACAGGAGGAACTCCTTCTTCGGTTCACTCGGGGAGGTCTTCCGCACCTCCGACTGCCTGGTCTTGGCGATGGTGGCTGTCGTGGCGACGAACAAAGCCACGTTGATGGCGATGCTGGTGAACAGGGGGGCGCCGAAGAACGCCAGCAAGGCCTTACGTCGCCCGAACCAACACAGGTGTTGGCCAAGACTCGGAAGGAATTCCGGGGGGAACCCGGGGGGCCTCGTCTGGTCGAGCGCTACCACCGCAGCCACGGCGCAGGCGGGCAGCAGCCAGCCGTAGGCAGAATACACCAAGAACCTCTTCCACTGGTCTCCCGACCTCAGCCTGGTTCGCCTGAAGGTGTAAAACACGTCGAAGCCCAAGACGTTCATCCACGAGAACGACGTCAGAAACAAGTAATAGATCAGAACCGCGAACACGTAACATTCCGTCGTCGACGTCTCGGCGAAAACGCTGAGGATGTACGTGACGTAGGCCCCGAGGAGTGACGCAGAAAGAGATGCCACGTTCTTGCCGTGAAGGTTTCTGAGGTGAGGCACGAGAGCGAAGGCGACCAAGTGCAGCACGAGGCACAGGGAGGACGCGCTCAGCCCAGCCAGCGTCACCCACCCCAAGGCAGGCGAGTACTTGTCGGACTCCGCGGAGCACACCGAAACCCCTTCGTCCACAACCTCGTACTCCCCTGGATAGTAAATACGATTAGACAGGTTTACGAACACACTTTCGTTGACCATAGTGTATTCGTCCTTGAGAATCGTCTCGTTTCTACAGGTTCCGTCGCTACGAGGGGGGGCAGTGGCATTGTCTGCTGTGTCTGGATGACTCAGGTTCCCTTTGACGGAAGCTTCACTTAGATTCCAGAACTTCTTGGAGAACGGATTAAAGATATAGCTTTTTCCTACCTTGTTGTAACCGTTTCCGGACGTGAAATCTATCAGCATAGTAAAAGGTTGAGGCGCATACGGGGAGTCGGACCTTAATACAGGATAATTAATAAATACGTCACCCGTATCCGCATCATAAGTGTAATACAGGGAGAAACATCTTGCATCGGTACTGGACACATTGTTGCAAGTAGCACAAAAGTTATTCTTGTAAACTTCCCCATTTATTATTACATGAGATGTGTATGAATGGCACAGTTTTTCTATCGCCTCATCGTCCCAGTCTTGCATGCACTTGTCCACAACAAGTTCGCACTCTCTCCTGGAGAAATTCCCAAAGTTTCCGAGTTCCAGTGTCAGATCACATTTGTGCACCACTTCTGGCTCACTGTCATTCACGACCACTCCCCACTGGCCCTCTCGAAACACTAGGTCATCTACGTCAACATCGCTGTCGCTTGTCAGAGAGGAGCACTGCAAATCGATCCTCCAAAAGGTGACGTTTTGCGTATCGCCATGGCACATTGCACACTGGTAGTTGGCGTACGTCACGTTGGTCGTTCCGCTGGTGACCGGCACGTGAAGCAAAGGGTCTTCTCGGAAGGACATTTGTTCCGGTGAAGCTGCCCGACACAGCGCCGCGACCTTCTCGTCGACCCAGTCGGAGGGGCAGGATGCACGCATGTACTGTGCCGCGCCGCTCCCAATGGGGACACAGCGGTACATCCCGCCCTCTGATGGGGGTCCGAAATCGGCGTCATTTTTCGCGTCGTAGCAGCAGTCTCCGTATTCGCCACAGAGATCGTCGCACAAGCATCCTCTGAAAGGCCAATGCAAGCTAGCATTTCCTTGCCTGCACGTATGCGTTTCCTCCTGACTGCACGCCAAGGAACCCAGCAGTGGAATCGCGACATCCTCCTCCCCGCGTGAAAATAAAACAGAAAATGCGAGCGCCCAGCACAGATTCACGTGCAACAGAGCGAAAGTGTCAGATGGCTTCATTCTCAAAACTGGAGCGTCACCTCAGCGTAAATGCTGCGACCGCCGAGGAAGCGTACCCATACCTTGTTACCCAACGTCTTGCGAGACGCTTACTGGGAGTCAGGGTCCGGGATGTGTCTAGTGTTGCCTACACGCACAGTTGCCGTTCATTCAGATTATCGTCAATAAGGTTATTAATAATTCATAATAGGACATCTTACAAACACTTTTCGTGTCAAAAAGAAACTTCCAAATACAACGTAAAGTAGAATTACATTTAATAACATAGAATGATTTAATAATCCCCATCTAAACATCAATAAGTAAATGGGAATTATATTTCCTCCCATTAAAGCTTCCGGT
>NC_051408.1:38332906-38333358 GCF_015228065.2 Penaeus monodon | reverse complement strand
GTGAAATAAAAAAAAAACATTGTTTCCTTACACCTTGTCCTTATTTCGCATCGTGCGTTTGGCAGCGGAGATCCATGGAAATGCCAGCTCGTGTATTTTCAACAAATGAAAGAAAACGGGGAATCCTCGACCCCGTTAAGACACTATGACGTCACGTTTTGGTAAAAGTTCGGTTGGGAATCTTACCGAATTTTCGAATCGGCTCCTTATCCTCCTTACCGTTATGTCCCGCGTTTTTCTCTCTTTTATTTGGGTCTTATATTTTCCCTTAGTTTTTGATACTTCTCACGTATAATTAACATATCATTAATACATGAAGAAATGCAATAAACATGTAAAAGATGGTGATATAATTCGAAAGTAAAGCTATAGAAAAAACAGGTTTTGTTCTCATAGATTAACATGCAAGTTATTCCAGGGTTAAAGGCATGTCGTTTGAAACATTCTTATTG
>NC_051408.1:38332498-38332578 GCF_015228065.2 Penaeus monodon | reverse complement strand
GTTTTACCCATTACCTCTCAAGGATGCGACGAGCGTAGAGGGTTAAAACTTTCCTACAATCTTGTTGCTTCAGTATATCC
>NC_051408.1:38332265-38332361 GCF_015228065.2 Penaeus monodon | reverse complement strand
TAAAGCATGTATAACGATAAGCTAAACAAATATGAAGATGTTAATAGGTAGGTAATTAGGAAATTTTACGTGTGAGTCGGCCGTTCGGAGCATCCT
>NC_051408.1:38331967-38332081 GCF_015228065.2 Penaeus monodon | reverse complement strand
TAACTAAAGAAAACTTAATAGCTTGAAGGTAGACTCAAACGTTTTTACTTATTGCAGTTGTCTCTCTCAACGCTATTTCCTTTATCATTGCTCATCTTCGGGTGAGAGAAACAG
>NC_051408.1:38331157-38331305 GCF_015228065.2 Penaeus monodon | reverse complement strand
GCATTATGTATCGACTCGGAATCCTTTTGCCCCATTTTCACTATCGATGCATTGTATTGCTCTCATACATTCCACAATCCCTTGTATTTCACTGCCACATTACTGACTATGAGATTTATTTCACTTCATTATCTTGATGATGCGCAGT
>NC_051408.1:38330571-38331045 GCF_015228065.2 Penaeus monodon | reverse complement strand
TCGTGGATTGTGCACTTCAGTCCATAGCGTAAACATAAAATCTCAAAGAATCTCTTAACGATGTTGACAATTATCCGTAGGGTTTCAACGACAATAAATCTGATCTACGAAAACCTTAATCAAATAGGAAAGAATGTGAGGAAGGAAGTCATTATTGAATTTACGAAGGCGATACATCACATTAAAGAGAGGGCGGCGTACCGACATCATTCATTTCAATGCCGTTCCATTATTTTAAATACAAAGACTTCTTAAAAAATAATAATAATAAAACGAAAACTCTCTCTGTAGTTCTGAATCAGTGGTTTCTTATCTTGTAGAAGATTTTAGGAATAAATCGACGCTATTTGTGAGTCATAAGAACTGCATTTCCTATGTGAGATTATTGTAAGCGACATACTTCATCCCCCGAGCTGTATTGACGTCACTGCTTACGTCACTAACCGGGCAGTAGCATTCTGTAGGGGTATCCAC
>NC_051408.1:38330181-38330512 GCF_015228065.2 Penaeus monodon | reverse complement strand
ATGGAAGTATAAACACCAACGAAAACGATAATTGTATATGAGTATATATTTTCCATGTTAGGAATCAGGAGGGAAGATAATATTTGGAAAAATATAGACAAAAAGGATGAGGAAGGTAGTCCCCCCTCCTCCCCCCCCACGTCCTCCTATCACCACGGGGTTTCCTGTTCTTTAAGTCAGTCTATTTCCGGTTTCATGCAAACGGTGGTTTTGCTGGCTTTTCCTCGGTACTGGCATGTTGTCTGCAGATTAATTTATACAAATATCGTATTAAGAGTAAAGGCAGAAAGGCGGAAAAGCATATCTGGCAACTGTTGTTTAGAAGATTCCG
>NC_051408.1:38329620-38329951 GCF_015228065.2 Penaeus monodon | reverse complement strand
ATTTACTATTGTTTCTTATCAATGAATAACTAACTAGTGTTCCTTATTATAACTATCAGTATTTTCAACGATAATACCTTACTTTTAATTACCACCTTCAGGTGAAATTACAACCACCACAAGAATATAAAACAAACTTAAAAGTAAATTTCTTTATTACAAAATAATAATATAATCGTACATTCGAAATATATACAGTACATAGGCATTAGTGTAGCAGATGGATAAGAGTATTTATGTCTTGAACAATGAGAAAAGCAGAGTATTTCAGATGGAACTGACGCTTTTTCATTGGCGTCTGCGAATATGCCAGAGTGGATGATTTGAATGC
>NC_051408.1:38326039-38329382 GCF_015228065.2 Penaeus monodon | reverse complement strand
AGCGCGCGCGCACATGTGTGTCCATGCATGTGATCGTAATCAGTTTAGAAAGCACAAATCTAACTGACCCTATAACCTGAGCATTAAATGAACTGTTTTCCAAGCCTTCTTTACGGCTGTCCCTTATTTACATGTATCGTTCTTCGAAATCTCACTACCCAAGAGTGACTTCATCTTTACTAACAGATACGAAAACTGGAAAAGAGAACACTGACTGAGTATCGCACGGTATCGATAATCTAATTGCACCTACATCTGAGTATGAATGATACACTGGTAAATCGCGCCTCGGTAAAAAATTATCATTATACACATGAATATCTATCGGCGATTTGCGGTTTGTGGATCGCCGGGCCAAGTGGACGTCAACCAGGGCATCATCCAACAACGAGGACATCCTCCAGGGAAGAAGACATCCCACTGGCCCACATCCAGGAGAGAAGTCATCCAACCAGCAGTCATCCGGAGAAGAGGACGTCCCACTAGCAGTCATCCAGCGACGTGGCGGGGGTGGCAGATGACTGCCCGTCGACGGCGTCCTTAAGCTCGACCCCCTGGCTGCTGGGCCCGACCCGACGCGCCACCCAGGAGGACCCCCTCTGGCACAGGCGGCGCATCCGGAGGCCCATCGTGCGCCACACCTTCCTGCGGCAGGTGAAGGCCAGGAAGATGAACACGCCCTGGAGCGAGTTGAACACGACGAACACGTACCACAGCGCCTCGACCTGCAGGTACCCGGCTATGATGCCGCTGAGCCACGTGAACCCTGTGAGGACGGCGAGGCGCAGGTACATCTTGTAGTGGCTCTTATGGTGCGAGCTAGACGTCATGGCCGAGGTGGACAGCGTGGTCTCAGCGATGATGCGGGCCGTGCAGATGAAGAACACGACGTTTACCACGATCATGAAGGCGACGGGGATGGCGAAGAACACGAAGAGCGACCTGCGCTGTCCGAACCAGCACAAGCCCTCGCCCTGACCCAGGTACGGCAGGATCTCTTCGACAATCACCTTGGGGCGCTGCAGGTCTAGCACGACCAGGAGGGCGGCGGCCAGGGCGGGGATTCCCCAGCTGTAGGCGCAGTAAGCCACGAATTTCCGCCACTGTTTCCCTGCGGTCACACGGAGTTCCGTCTTGCCCCGCCGGAAGGTGAGCCAGATGTCGAAGGCAACGGCGTTCATCCAGCAGATGGATGACAGGAACAGGTAGTACAGGACGGCAGCCATTGCGACGCAGCCCGCACCTTCCAATTCGCTGAACACGTTGGCGACGAAGACGCTGTAGGCCAGGATCAGGGTTACGCTGAGAGATGCCAGATTCTTCCCGGAGAGGAAGCGCAGGTCGGGCACCATCGCGAAGGCCACTAGGTGGACCATGAGGCACGCGCACGAGACCCCGAGGCACAGCAGCGTCACCCAGCCCATGACCGCCGAGAACTTGGAGCGGTCGTAGGTCGGGGCGCAGAGCAGGACGCCGCCCTCCTGCACCACGTACTCGTTGAAGGTGTAGTTGAGCCTGTAGTTCGCGACGTAGACGGTCCCGGCCTCGTCGAGCGTGAACTCGTCCTCGGACAAGAACACCTTGTTGCACACCAGGTTCGGAGCCGAGCTGTTGGAGGACGCGGGGGTGTTGGAGAGCACGGTGGTGTTGGTGGGCGTGTGCATGGTTGTGGCGGGCGGGGGCGTGATGGGCGGCGCCGCGGAGTAGACAGGGTCGTCGGGAAATATAATGGGAATGTTTCTGTTGGCGCTGAGCGTGCTAACAGGCCCTGGTGTGGTCGGCGCGGCGGTGCTTGGCTCGCTACTTGTGGTCGCGTTAAAATCGCTCACGTCGACGCATTTGCCGCGCTTCAAACTTCTGATTTTCCTTCCCGCACACGACGCTGCGGCACTTCCGGAAAAAAGGGTCCCACACTTCGAACCGACTACACGGCGACGTGGATCCGACGATGTTGCTGCCGCTCGCGTCGGTGAAGTCAAAGAGCAGAGCAAAGGCCTCGGGGTTGAAAAAACGGTCCTTCTGGTTTCGCTGCAGATCGCGGCTGAGGCAGGACGTTTTCTCCTCCTCCAGATAGTTACACGTCGCACAGTGTGGGTTTCGGTAAGGCACTGTGTTATTGTACACGACGGCGGTGTAGGACTGGCAAAGATCGGCAACATTCTGGTCCGTCCAGTTGGCCGCGCAGGAACTGATTGCCGCCTGGCAAGGTCTGGTCACGTCCGCCAAGGTCGTGGGAAGGCTCGGATACAAAGCGCAAACGTGATACTCTTTCGTCCCGTTGATTTCCAAGTCGACGCCCCAGTTTCCACTCTTGAACGCGATTCCGGATGCGGCGGCATCCTGCGAAAGGGTCGAGCGCAGGCCGTCCAGACCCTCGCACTCCCAGCGTGACTGCCACAGCGTAAGCGAGTGTGAGTCGTTGTTGCAGATGGCGCAGTAGTAGTTCACGTAGGTGACGTTGGAGGCGGCGCTGGTGGCGGGGAGATTCGCCAGCAGATCCTCGTGCCCCAGATTGTCCGCGGGCGATCCCTCGAGGCACAGGGCGGCCACCTCGCCATCCTCCCAGCCATCGCTACACGTCCCTTTCATGTACACGTCGCCATACTGCTTCAGGCCGACGCACCTGAACTTTCCGGCGTTCGCTTGGTACGTCTGGGCGTCGTACGCGTCGGCGTCGATGCAGCAGTCGGCGTATTGCAAGCAGTGTTCGTCGCAGAAGCAGTTCCTCCCACGCCACGACGGGGGCGGGAGGGCGTCACGCCGGCAGGGGTCGACGGGATGGCACGACGTCTCCAAGGCCACCAGATCGCTTTCGTTAAATCCTTGTGAAGTTTTCGCGAGAAACACCGCGAAGAGCACTGACATTAACAGCATTTTTTCACCTCTTGTGCAAATGCGCTTTCACATCATAAATCTCATCGACTAGTCACAGGCAGCTCCACAAAAAATATATATACAAAAAAAAAACGATTACACACATGCGACAGAGAACGTCAGTGTGCACGACAAGAGTTCCACGTCTTAACTGAGAGGCTGCTGGGCCCGCACTGACTGACTCACGAAGTTCGCCCACGTCCCTCCCACGGCCGTTCCCGCGACGCCGACCATATAACGGAATCGGGAACAGCAAGTTTAACCCTGTCCATATGCCTCAGAAGTTACTTTAGTTATTATTATAATGACATAGTATCTTCCTTACATTTTCGTACATATATTGCGTCATGCTGTGAAGAGGAACTTTCTCCAATACTCATTCTCCGAAAACGAATGACAGTCAGCGAGATCAAAACATTTCATGAGTAAAGAAACTAACCATTCATATTCACCCCCTCCCCCCCATTTA
>NC_051408.1:38325819-38325971 GCF_015228065.2 Penaeus monodon | reverse complement strand
TTCTGCTTCTTCCCATACTTTTAATATTTTTATTTCTTTTTCTGCTTTCGTTTCGTCACTTCCCGGACGCCATTTGGAGCGACGGAAACGTTATCGTGTGGATTTTTCCGCCTTTTTTCACTGATTGTTAGGGAGCGAAAGGAGAAACACGA
>NC_051408.1:38324479-38324544 GCF_015228065.2 Penaeus monodon | reverse complement strand
ACTTATTAGCTTCATTCTAAAACACAATGTAAACATCATCATCATTCGTGTGTGTGTGTTTATGC
>NC_051408.1:38323732-38323978 GCF_015228065.2 Penaeus monodon | reverse complement strand
TATGTAGATCAGTAAGGTGAGTCAGGTAATCGGATGTAGATAAGGATATTTTTCCTAAGTACTGTGTCACGATCTTACATTACCATATAAATGGAAGAAAATAATATTCACAAACGAGAGGACAATAGAACGTTTTGTGCATATCCGTTTCCTCCTGAATTTCGTTAGACACTTCACACACACAGAAAAAAGATAATTATGATATTTTTTACAGGAGACAATTGTTTCACTTATATCATAAACCTT
>NC_051408.1:38323218-38323423 GCF_015228065.2 Penaeus monodon | reverse complement strand
CTTCCACAGCCTCGTACTCCCTAGTTAGTAAGTTGGGTTAGACAGGTTTATAACCACAGTTTCGTTAGTGGCATTACTAACTAGCAGGTGAACGAATGACGTTACTGCTGACGTAAGCCAGAGGAATCCATATGGAAGTCGCCTTCTCGGTATACAAAAGTGGACGAAAACAATAGATTTCACGAACGTACACCATATGCATAGT
>NC_051408.1:38322227-38322718 GCF_015228065.2 Penaeus monodon | reverse complement strand
GTCATGCCTTTTATCCACCTTTATTATGATTATTCACATTCATTATACTTAGGCCTATACCTTTATTCATGTCCATTATTCTTATCCTTTACACATCATTCATATTCACCATTCATCATCAATATTCATACTTATTATGCATTGTGCATTATTTATACTGATTATTCATTATCATAATTCTTATTCATTAGGCTCATCACACATCAACCCTCATTATATATCAGTAATTCATTATTCTTTTCCATTATTCTTGTGCATAGACTCATCATATATTGCCCATTATTATGCATCATATCTAATTATTATCATATCATGAACAAACGAAGATGAGAATAAATACCTTTTTTGTTTAAATATGTTTATTTACATAGAATATAATTATCTTTTTACAGTAATATACAAAGGCATTGACTAAAATAATGTTAATTAGTGTCGCTGCGCCGTAAAAAGCGTATTTTGACAGTCATCGTTTCTTCAGTAATAATTGAGCT
>NC_051408.1:38319258-38322197 GCF_015228065.2 Penaeus monodon | reverse complement strand
CATCTCGTTGCATATTTCACGAAATCTAATTTTGTTTCCTTGTTAATTTGTTTCCTGTTTTCTTGTTTCGCTGTTTCCCGTTTCCTTACGGTGCTGCCTCTCATGTCGATCACTTTCTTGGCAGCATTGAAGTTTCTCTTTTTTTCCCTAAGGAATACACGTCAGTTTTTGGTAACTAAGGAGTGTTTTTTTTCTAAAGTGTGAGCATATAACTAGTTGTACGTTTCGTATATTGGTTATTACCTTGTTCAAATTAAATATAATATATATAACAAAATTCAACTTGAGCATCATAATCTAATTAATAATGTGTACAATGACTATTTAAATAAAGATATTTTGATTTTAAACTGCACTGATCGTCGAAAACTTGAGCGTTAACACTGTGTTTGAGGATAAATGGACAAGTCTGAATCGGGGGGAGTCATGTTAGTCGGGGTCGAGCTGGGGGACATTCGCTCTGATCACTCGAACTGAGTTTCTGACTCTTGCCTTGCGCAGCAGCTGACGGAGGAGACCGTTGGCAAGGCTGCGCGATGGCCTCCCACACCTTGGTCCTGCAGGTAAAGGGCCCGGGAAGATGAACAGGCCTGCAGAGGGTAAAGGGGGTAAACCCAGTACCACAGCACTTCCAGCTGCAGGTACGAAGCCAACACCGAAGTGATCCACGTGATCCCCATCAGACGGCCAGGCGAAGGTACAGGAGGAACCTTTTTCTTGGGTTCACTCGGGAGGTTTTTCCGCACCTCCGACTGCCGGGTCTTGGCGATGGTGGCTGTCGTGGCGACGAACAAAGCCACGTTGATGGCGATGCTGGTGACAGGGGTGCGCCGAAGAACGCCAGCAAGGCCTTACGTCGCCCAAACCCAACACAGGTGCTGGCCAAGACTCGGAAGGAATTCCGGGGGGAACCCGGGGGCCTCGTCTGGTCGAGCGCTACCACCGCAGCCACGGCCAGGCGGGCAGCAGCCAGCCGTAGGCAAATACAAAAGAACCTTTTTCCACTGGTTCCCGACCTCAGCCTGGTTCGCCTGAAGGTGTAAAACACGTCGAACCCCAAGACGTCATCCACGAGAACGACGTCAAAACAAGTAATAGATCAGAACCCGCGAACACGTAGCTTTTCGTCGTCGACGTCTCGGCGAAAACGCTGAGGATGTACGTGAGTGGCCCCGAGGAGTGACGCAGAAAGAGATGCCACGTTCTTGCCGTAAAGGGTTTTCTGAGGTGAGGCACGAGAGCAAAGGCGCCCAAAGTGCAGCCGGGCACAGGAGGCCCGCTCAGCCCACCCAAAGCGTCACCCACCCCAAGGCAGGCGATACTTGTCGGACCCCGCGGAGCACACCAAAACCCCCTTCGTCCACAACCTCGTACTCCCCTGGTTTAGTAAATCGATTAGACAGGTTTACGAACACACTTTCGTGCCCATAGTGTATTCGCCCTTTGAGAATCGTCTCGTTTCTACAGGTTCCGTCGTACGGGGGGGGCAGTGGCATTGTCTGCGTGTCTGGATGACTCAGGTTCCCTTTGACGGAAGCTTCCACTTAGATTCCAGAACTTTTTGGGAGAACGGATTAAAGATATAGCTTTTTCCTACCTTGTTGAACCGTTTCCGGACGTGAAATCTATCAGCATAGTAAAGGTTAGGCGCATACGGGGGGTCGGACCTTAAATACAGGATAATTAATAAAAACGTCACCCGTATCCGCACATAAGTGTAATCAGGGAGAAAAATCTTGCATCGGTACTGGAACACTTGTTGCAAGTAGCACAAAAGTTTTCTTGTAAACTTCCCCATTTATATTACATGAGATGTGTATGAATGGCACAGTTTTTCTATCGCTCATCGTCCCAAATCTTGCATGCACTTGTCCACAACAAGTTCGCACTCTCTCCTGGAGAAATTCCCAAAGTTTCCGAGTTTCCAGTGTCAGATCACATTGTGCAACCACTTTTGGCTCACTGTCATTCACGACCACTCCCCACTGGCCCTCTCGAAACACTAGGTCATCTACGTTTAACATCGCGTCGCTTGTCAGAGAGGAGCACTGCAAATCGATCCTCCAAAGGGGGACGTTTTGCGTATCGCCATGGCACATGCACACTGGTATTGGCGTACGTCACGTTGGTCGTTCCGCTGGTTTACCGGCACGTGAAGCAAAGGGTCTTCTCGGAAGGACATTTGTTCCGGTGAAGCTGCCCGACACAGCGCCGCGACCTTCTCGTCGACCCAGTCGGAGGGGCAGGATGCACGCATGTACTGGCCGCGCCGCTCCCAAGGGGACCAAGCGGTACATCCCGCCCTCTGATGGGGGTCCGAAATCGGGGTCATTTTTCGCGTCGTAGCAGCAGTCTCCGTATTCGCCACAGAGATCGTCGCACAAGCATCCTCTGAAAGGCCAATGCAAGCTAGCATTTCCTTGCCTGCACGTATGCGTTTTCCTCCTGACTGCACGCCAAAGGACCCAGCATGGGAAACGCGACATCCTCCTCCCCGCGTGAAAATAAAACAGAAACTGCGAGCGCCCAGCACAGATTCACGTGCAACAGAGCGAAAGTGTCAGATGCCTTCATTCTCAAAACTAGAGCGTCACCTTAGCGTAAATGCTGCGACCGCCGAGGATTACGCTGCGACCGCCGAGGAAGCATACCCATAACCTACTTCCCAACGTCTTGAGAGAGACTGACTGAGAGAGTCAGGGTCTGGAATGTGCCTAGTGTTGCCTACATGTACAGTTGCCGTTCATTCAGATTATCGTCAATAAAGTTATTAATTATTCATAATAGGGCATCTTACAAACACTTTTCGTGTCAAAAAGAAACTTCCAAATACAACGTAAAGTAGAATTACATTTAATAACATAGAATGATTTAATAATCCCCATCTAAACATCAATAAGTAAATGGGAATTATATTTCCTCCCATTAAAGCTTCCGGT
>NC_051408.1:38318810-38319203 GCF_015228065.2 Penaeus monodon | reverse complement strand
CATTGTTTTCCCTTTCACCTTTTCCTTTATTCGCATCGTTTCGTTTGGCAGCGGAGATCTGGAATGCCAGCTCCCTGTATTTTCAACAAATGAAGAAACGGGGAACCTCGACCCCGTTAAAACACTATGACGTCACGTTTTGGGAAAAATTCGGTTGGGAATCTTACCGAATTTTCGATCGGCTCCTTATCCTCCTTACCGTTATGTCCCCCTTTTTTCTCTCTTTTATTTGGGTCTTATATTTTCCCTTAGTTTTTTATACTTCTCACGTATAATTAACATATCATTAATACATGAAGAAATGCAATAAACATGTAAAAGATGGTGATATAATTCGAAAGTAAAGCTATAGAAAAAACAGGTTTTGTTCTCATAGATTAACATGCAAGTTAT
>NC_051408.1:38318007-38318103 GCF_015228065.2 Penaeus monodon | reverse complement strand
TAAAGCATGTATAACGATAAGCTAAACAAATATTGAAGAGTTAAAAGGTAGGGAATTAGGAAATTTTACGTGTGAGTCGGCCGTTCGGAGCCTCCT
>NC_051408.1:38317737-38317858 GCF_015228065.2 Penaeus monodon | reverse complement strand
CATAACTAAAGAAAACTTAATAGCTTGAAGGTAGACTCAAACGTTTTTACTTATTGCAGTTGTCTCTCTCAACGCTATTTCCTTTATCATTGGCTCATCTTCGGGTGAGAGAAACAGCTTT
>NC_051408.1:38317124-38317260 GCF_015228065.2 Penaeus monodon | reverse complement strand
TCGACATCGGAATCGCTTTTGCCAATTTTCAACTATCGATGCATTGGTATTGCCTCATACAATTCCACAATCCCTTGTATCACTGCCCATTACTGACTATGAGATTATTTCACTTCATTATCATTAGATGATGCGC
>NC_051408.1:38316570-38317035 GCF_015228065.2 Penaeus monodon | reverse complement strand
TCGTGGATTGTGCACTTCAGTCCATAGCGTAAACATAAAATCTCAAAGAATCTCTTAACGATGTTGACAATTATCCGTAGGGTTTCAACGACAATAAATCTGATCTACGAAAACCTTAAACAATAGAAAGAATGTGAGGAAGGAAGTCATTATTGAATTTTCGAAGGCCGATACATCACATTAAGAGAGGGCGGGGTACCGACATCATTCATTTCAATGCCGTTCCATTATTTTAAATACAAAGACTTCTAAAAATAATAATAAAAAAACGAAACTCTCTGTAGTTCTGAATCAGTGGTTTCTTATCTTGTAGAAGTTTTAGGAATAAATCGACGCTATTTGTGAGTCAAAGAATGCATTTTTCCTATGTGAGATTATTTAAGCGACATACTTCATCCCCCGAGCTGTATTGACGTCACTGCTTACGTCACTAACCGGGCAGTAGCATTCTGTAGGGGTATCCAC
>NC_051408.1:38316106-38316510 GCF_015228065.2 Penaeus monodon | reverse complement strand
ATGGAAGTATAAACACCAACGAAAACGATAATTGTATATGAGTATATATTTTCATGTTAGGAATCAGGAGGGAAGATAATATTTGGAAAAATATAGACAAAAAGGATGAGGAAGGTAGTCTCCCCTCCTCCCCCCCCCCGTCCTCCTATCACCACGGGGTTTCCTGTTCTTTAAGTCAGTCTATTTCCGGTTTCATGCAGACGGTGGTTTTGCTGGCTTTTCCTCAGTACTGGCATGTTGTCTGCAGATTAATTTATACAAATATCGTATTAAGAGTAAAGGCAGAAAGGCGGAAAAGCATATCTGGCAACTGTTGTTTAGAAGATTCCGTTTTCTTTATCTTTCTTTGTCTTCCTGTCTATCTCTGTTTGTATTCATTAATTTATCAATATATTCATATGTTT
>NC_051408.1:38315608-38316006 GCF_015228065.2 Penaeus monodon | reverse complement strand
TTTTCATTTCCTTTCTCCCGTTTTCTAGTCTCATTCATTCATAAATGATTTTTCTTTTCCTTAGTCAATTTACTATGTTTCTATCAATGAATAACTAACTAGTGTTCCTTATTATAACTATCAGTATTTTAAACGATAATCCCTTTACTTTTAATTACCACCTCAGGTGAATTACAACGTCTACAACCACCACAAAATATAAAAAAAATTTAAAAGTAAATTTCTTTATTACAAAAAAATAATAAAATCGTACTTCGAAATATATACAGTACATGGGCATTAGTGTAGCAGATGGATAAAGTATTTATATCTTGAACAATGAAAAAAGCAGAGTTTTTCAGATGGAACTGACGCTTTTTCATTGGCGTCTGCGAATATGCCAGAGTGGATGATTTGAA
>NC_051408.1:38313663-38315255 GCF_015228065.2 Penaeus monodon | reverse complement strand
ATCGTAATCAGTTTAGAAAGCACAAATCTAACTGACCCTATAACCTGAGCATTAAATGAACTGTTTTCCAAGCCTTCTTTACGGCTGTCCCTTATTTACATGTATCGTTCTTCGAAATCTCACTACCCAAGAGTGACTTCATCTTTACTACAGATACGAAAATGGAAAAGAGAACCTGGACTGAGTATCGCACGGTATCGTAATCTAATTGCACCTACATCTGAGTAGAATGATACACTGGGAAATCGCGCCTCGGTAAAAATATCATTATACCATGAAAATCTATCGGCGATTTGCGGTTGTGGATCGCCGGGCCAAGTGGACGTCAACCAGGGCATCATCCACCAACGAGGACATCCTCCACGGAAGAAGACATCCCACTGGCCCACATCCAGGAGAGAAGTCATCCAACCAGCAGTCATCCGGAGAAGAGGACGTCCCACTAGCAGTCATCCAGCGACGTGGCGGGGGTGGCAGATGACTGCCCGTCGACGGCGTCCTTGAGTTCGACCCCCTGGCTGCTGGGCCCGACCCGACGCGCCACCCGGGAGGCCCCCCTCTGGCACAGGGGGCGCATCCGGAGGCCCATCGTGCGCCACACCTTCCTGGCGGCAGGTTGAAGCCCAGGAAGAGGAAAACGCCCTGGAGCGAGTTGAACACGACGAACACGTACCACAGCGCCTCGACCTGCAGGTCCCCGGGCTATGATGCCGCTGAGCCACGTGAACCCTGAGGGACGGCGAGGCGCAGGTACATCTTGTAGTGGCTCTTATGGTGCGAGCTAGACGTCATGGCCGGGGTGGACAGCGTGGCCCTCAGCGATGATGCGGGCCGTGCAGTTTAAGAAACGACGTTTACCACGATCATGAAGGCGACGGGATGGCGAAGAACACAAAGAGCGACCTGCGCTGTCCGAACCAGCACAAGCCCTCGCCCTGACCCAGGTACGGCAGGATCTCTTCGCAATCACCTTGGGGCGCTGCAGGTCTAGCAGGGACCAGGGGGGCGGCGGCCAGGCGGGGATTCCCAGCTGTAGGGGCAGTAAGCCACGAATTTCCGCCACTGTTTCCCTGCGGGCACACGGGGTTCCCTCCTGCCCCGCCGGAAGGTGAGCCAGATGTCGAAGGCAACGGGTTCATCCAGCAGATGGATGACAGGAACAGGTAGTACAGGACGCAGCCATTGCGACGCAGGCCCGCACCTTCCATTCGCTGAACACGTTGGCGACGAAGACGCTGTAGGCCAGGGTCAGGGGTTTCCTGAGAGATGCCAGATTCTTCCCGGAGAGGAAGCGCAGGTCGGGCACCATCGCGAAGGCCACCAGGTGGACCATGAGGCACGCGCACGAACCCCGAGGCACAGCAGCGCACCCAGCCCATGGCCGCCGAGAACTTGGAGCGGTCGTAGGTCGGGGCGCAGAGCAGGACGCCGCCTCCTGCACCACGTACTCGTTGAAGGTGTAGTTGAGCCTGTAGTTCGCGACGTAGGACGGGCCCGGCCTCGTCGAGGTGAACTCGTCCTCGGGCAAAACCCTTTTTGCAAACCAGGTTTGGAGCCGAGCTGTTGGAGGACGCGGGGGTGTTGGAGAGCAC
>NC_051408.1:38311461-38313630 GCF_015228065.2 Penaeus monodon | reverse complement strand
GCGGGGGCGTGAGGCGGCGCCGCGGAGTAGACAGGATCGTCGGGAAATAAATGGGAAAGTTTCTGTTGCGCTGACGTGCTAACAGGCCCTGGTGGGGGTCGGCGCGGCGGTGCTTGGCTCGCTACTTGTGGTCGCGTTAAATCGCTCACGGTCGACGCATTTGCCGCGTTCAAACTTCTGATTTTCCTTCCCGCACACGAAGCTGCGGCACTTCCGGAAAAAGGGTCCCACACTTCGAACCGACTACACGGCGACGTGGATCCGACGTGTTTCTGCCGCTCGCGTCGGTGAAGTCCAAAGAGCAGAGCAAAGGCCTCGGGTTTTAAAAAACGGTCCTTCTGGTTTCGCTGCAGATCGCGGCTGGGCAGGACGTTTTCTCCTCCTCCAGATAGTTACACGTCGCACAGTGTGGGTTTCGGTAAGGCACTGTGTTTTGTACCGACGGCGGTGTAGGACTGGCAAAAATCGGCAACATTCTGGTCCGTCCAGTTGGCCCCGCAGGAACTGATTTCCGCCTGGCAAGGTCTGGTCACGTCCGCCAAGGTCGTGGGAAGGCTCGGGTACAAAGCGCAAAAGTGATACTCTTTCGTCCCGTTGATTTCCAAGTCGACGCCCCCGTTTCCACTCTTGAACGCGATTCCCGGGTGCGGGGGCATCCTTCGAAAGGGTCGAGCGCAGGCCGTCCAGACCTCGCACTCCCAGCGTGACTGCCAAGCGTAAGCGGTGTTTAGTCGTTGTTGCAGATGGCGCAAATATAGTTCACGTAGGTGACGTTTGGGGCGGCGCTGGTGGCGGGGGGATTCGCCAGCAGATCCTCGTGCCCCGATTGTCCGCGGGCGATCCCTCGAGGCACAGGCGCCACCTCGCCATCCTCCCCAGCCTCGCTACACGTCCCTTTCATGTACACGTCGCCCCTACTGCTTCAGGCCGACCACCTGAACTTTTCCCGGGGTTCGCTTGGTACGTCTGGGCGTCGTACGCGTCGGCGTCGATGCAGCAGTCGGCGTATTGCAAGCAGTGTTCGTCGCAGAAGCAGTTCCTCCCACGCCACGACGGGGGCGGGGGGGCGTCACGCCGGCAGGGTCGACGGGATGGCACGACGTCTCAAGGCCCCCAGATCGCTTTCGTTAAATCTTTTGAATTTCGCGAGAAACACCGCGAAGAGCACTGACATTAACAGCATTTTTCAAACCCCTTGTGCAACTGCACTTTCACATCATAAACTCATCGATAGTCCAGGTAGCTCCCAAAAAATATATATACCAAAAAAAAAGTTCAACATGCGCAGAGAAGTCTGGCCGACAAGTTCCACGTCTAAATGAGAGGCTGCTGGGCCCCCACTGAGATCACGAAATTCCCAGTCCCTCCCCCCCGTCCGCGCGCGACCTATAAAGGAATCGGGAAAAGCAAATTTAAACCCTGTCCTTGCCTCAGAAGTTACTTTGTTATTTTATAAAGACTAGTTCTCCTACTTTTTTAATTTATTTGCGTCATGCTGTGGAGAAATTTCTCCAATACCTTCTCCGAAAAAAGAAAGCAGTCAAAGGGGTCAAAAAAATTTCATGGTAAAAAACTACCTTTATTTCCCCCCCCTCCCCCCATTTAACCCCCCCCTCCACCCCCACTATCTCCATACCCTCCTCCTTCCTTTCTCACCTCCCCCCTTCTCTTTTCCCCAAATTTTAATATTTTTTTTTCTTTTTTTGCTTTCGTTTTTTGTCCTTCCCCCGGCGCCATTTGGGGCGACGGAAAAGTTTCGTGTGGTTTTTTTGCCTTTTTTTACTGATTTTTAGGGGGCGAAGGAGAAACCGATAATATAGTGATAATGTAATAAAGATGATAATGACAAATTTTAATAATAAAGTTAATATAAAATAATATAATTGTTATGTTGTGTTTTTGATTTGGGGGATTAATGAGGTATTTTGTACTAAATTTTTATAGTAATAAAAATAAGATTTGAAAAAATAATAAAAAAATTATACATTGCTAAATAATAACAAAAAAAAAAGGATAAAAAATGAAAATGATAATGAGAATACTACAAAAAAAACAATTATCAGCGGAACTAAGAAAAAAAGGGAATTTTTATAAATAGAAAATAGCGAAAAAAAAGATGAAAAGAAAACAAAAAAATAGATACCATATTATGTACGGGGGGGTATAAAA
>NC_051408.1:38311054-38311128 GCF_015228065.2 Penaeus monodon | reverse complement strand
AAACAAATTTAAATATAATGTAATAAACAATCCCACGAATTAAAGAATAACAAATTAAATTCATAAAATTACTT
>NC_051408.1:38308285-38309798 GCF_015228065.2 Penaeus monodon | reverse complement strand
GTGATGTCACCGGGAGAGCCGTAAATTGGAGATGTTTAAGGCAGAGAATGAGGGGATGCAAGATTTTTTGAATTGCCATAAAGATGGTAAACAAATTTTTGTTGAATTATTCACGAAAAGTAACTTCTGTGTAAAAAGTGGTCTGAAAGGAATGATGCACTCGAGTGCGATAAATTACTAACTGTTCATACTCGAGGATATAAAGAAATGTATGCCTTTGAAAGTTCGCTCTCACATTGACAAGCGTGGTCTGCGCACATCAGCCGAGGGCGATCGTGCCGCCGATTATTTCGCTCTCACTAATCCGAATTACTCTTGCATATCTAGTGATCCTTCATTTCCCGTCTAACCAGCATAATAGTAAGAGTATGGAATATAGTGCCAGAAGGACTGAACTGACAGATACCTACAGGCTGCAAATCCAAAAACGTCAGAAACAAGTGGTGAGAGAACTTTACTTTTTTTCCGATATTTCAAGAACACGGGCAGTCATAAAAGGCTGTTTAAAATGTCAAATAAGCGTTTTATGACAAAAAGGCAAACCTGTTTTTCATATCAATGTTAATAAGAAAGAGGTTCATCTAGATATTGCGGTAAACTTGATCTTTGCCTTTCCATGACTGAATCTGTAAATTTGACACCGTCATTTAGATCATTTTGTTCTACAGGATTTCTTAGTGCCGATAAATCGTGCACGTCGCCTTCCCAGTTACTATACTACGGGACTCGGCTGCAGATATAGCTATGGTGCTCAAAGAGGCTGCTCCTAACCTCGAGTGTTACATTGGAGAGATGGTAATTATTAATGGACTGATAAGGTCCAAGAGCATACCCATTTGTAACGTTTACCTGAAAATCTGAAATTTTATATCTGGCTATATAAGATTTGGTGTTGTTGAAAAGGATAAACCCAAATGATGGCATTCACTTCTTATGAATAATGATCTCGTTGGTGATAAAGTATGGCCTTGCCCTGTGGTGTCACCTTGTCCCACTAAAGAGAACAACACTAGATTTAGAGAGGGAGTATCCCGACCTCTTCCCTGCGTGTGTTATCACCCGCAATGCGAGTCATAGGACCTCCCCTCCTACCAAAGCGCTTCCCCCGTCTACATTGCCAAGGAACCCCTGTGATTATTACAAGGAAATTTACACTAGCAGATTTTTTAAACTCATCTCTAAAGTCATAAGTAAGTCTCATCTGATAATTCTGATGTAGGAATTTTTCCAAAACACCCTTTTTCTAAAAAAAAATGATGGAAGAAAAATGTAAAAAACCTGAGTTTGTTTTATGACGATGCCCTGGGAAAACTTGAAAATTCAGATACATGCTATTATCCACAGTAAAAGCGTCTTAGGTAAATATAAGCCCAAAATATTCTGCAGACGATACAAGTAAGACCGTGTAAGCAGACAAGGGTGAGTTTCACGTCCAGACTGTATAAAATGTTTAAAGTTTAGGATACAGCCTACATCCAGAGTCACCCCATCAAAACCCCTCTAAAGAGGGGTT
>NC_051408.1:38306814-38308138 GCF_015228065.2 Penaeus monodon | reverse complement strand
GGAATTCCTATATGCTTATGTGAAAAAAATTTAAATAGGCTACTAACGCTATTTCAAAGCTCAAAATCTCTGGGAAAGTTCAGGCAAAATAAAGAACTTTTGATAAATAAATGATGTGAAGTAAACCTTTAATGAGGGGATTTTTTTTGGCCTCGCCCCCGCTTCCTAACCACCTCTTTTGGGTCTCGATATGGGTCATTTTTTTCTAAAACGAACCTTGAGGTTAATTACAAATTGAATCCCAAAGAAATGAAAAATAAAAAAAAATGTAACATAAACCTTTTTGAAAAGTATTGTGAACGGATGATTTGAAGGAAAAATGTGGAAAATTACGAGAAGTTCATTAATGGTCCCAAACTCAGTTATGAAAATAATCCTAATTTGGAGCCTAATCTGATAAATTCAAAACTTTATGAAACCCCTAACGTAAACACACTCTGCTGCCACCGCAAGCTGCTTTCTCTTCCCACAGGAGTTGGTGGCCTTCGAAAATAACCTCGTCTCCCCCAATTTTTTTAAGCCTGAGGTCGAGCCCAGGGATGCGAGCCAGTATGTCAAGCTCCCATCGTCTCTACCAGAAGAAGGGTTCCCTGCAGAGTGAGGTTCCACTAAAGGAGAAAGGGGGTCCTCGCCCACCTGATTTCCCTGTGCTTACCTGGGTCGTGGTTTCCAGAGCAGTGTACTTTCCCTTGTCGAGAATAAAAAAGACCAATGAAGCTGCCGTTTTTTTCCACTCATGCTGGCCGGGAATTGCGAACTTCTGGAAG
The DNA here is from genome assembly GCF_015228065.2 of Penaeus monodon. Lineage (NCBI taxonomy): Eukaryota > Metazoa > Arthropoda > Malacostraca > Decapoda > Penaeidae > Penaeus > Penaeus monodon. The sequence goes on along the minus strand of NC_051408.1, from coordinate 38,307,371 downwards.
GCATGTTTCGTGATCGTGGGTACTAGTAACCTGGAGTTGAAAGGGTTTCTGCAGAATGACGTGTTCAAAATTTTAAAAAAGGCCCCCAGCCTGTAGAAAGGGAAATTTGGGAAGGGGTTGGCTTTTGAAATAATCAAGTTTATTAAACAGTTCGACCCATCTTTTTTAAAACTCACTAATCTTTCCTTTAACAAACATGCGAGTGTGAATTTGGGCACAAACTTCACCCAAATTCAACTTTAAAGACGTTGCCTATTAGGGGAAAAGCCAAAATATCTTGGACGCACTTTCAAAATTGTAAATGGGTAGTCTGCACAATCGAATCATAAACTTTGTTTTTTTTACACTTGTTTAAATTTACTAGTTTTTATTGAACGGACTGTTTTTTTAAAAGCGGCCTTTAAAAACTTTCCCATCCGGGAAAAAGTTTTTTTTTTGGGGGGGGAAGGTTTTAAATGAACCCATTTGTAATTGAACTTGAAAAGCGTTTTGTTCAGTTTTCTTAAAGAGCTCAGACCTATATATGTCAGACAATCCATTGCTTGCCCCCTTGCTGA
>NC_051408.1:38306427-38306545 GCF_015228065.2 Penaeus monodon | reverse complement strand
TTGTAATTAAAGACTTTACGTTTTGTCCAAACCTCTTTTTTCAATTAATAAATGAATTTAAATAGAAATATTATCACTGATAAAGGGAAAGGACTTTTATACATTTCTTAAAAAAAAT
>NC_051408.1:38305878-38305988 GCF_015228065.2 Penaeus monodon | reverse complement strand
AAATTTTATATAAGTGGGGTGTGTGTGTTGTGTTGTTGGTTTTGGGATGAGTATGATGTACTCAATATAATTTTATATCAGTGTAATAATATATTTTATATATTAAAATT
>NC_051408.1:38305076-38305627 GCF_015228065.2 Penaeus monodon | reverse complement strand
AGAAAAAGTATATGTATGTATGTATGTACGCCCGTTTTCCTGTAGATATGAGGAGGCGGGGGAAAGTATGAAATGGGGGCCATGATGAGATGAAAAAACTAATGAAAAATGATAAAATTGTGTAATAATGTAATAGAAAAATAATGATATAATAAAAAAAATTTTAAAAGTATAAAAACAAGATGATAATGTGATGATAAAAAAGTAATAAAATATGAATAAATTTAAGATAAAAATACCTTGATAATAAAATCCAAAATTTTAGATAATATGATAAACATAAAAAAATAATACCTAACAAAATAAATAATATTAACAAAAAAAATAACAAAGATGATAAAATAATAATAAAATAATAATACAAAAAAATAACAAAGATATAATGATAAGATTCTGAACTCTGATCTTTACTTACATCACCTTCATTTTAAAACACAATTTAAACAGCATCATTATTCAGTACCGACAATAATGATAAAATAAAAATAACAAAGATGATAATGATAAGATTCTGAAAGTCGTGGGAAAACGAAATCCGATCTTCACTAACA
>NC_051408.1:38299143-38299208 GCF_015228065.2 Penaeus monodon | reverse complement strand
ACTTATTAGCTTCATTCTAAAACACAATGTAAACATCATCATCATTCGTGTGTGTGTGTTTATGC
>NC_051408.1:38298426-38298668 GCF_015228065.2 Penaeus monodon | reverse complement strand
TATGTAGATCAGTAAGGTGGAGTCAGGTAATCGGGATGTAGATAAGGATATTTTTTCCTAAAGTACACATGGTGTCACGATCTTACATTACCATATAAATGGAAGAAAATAATATTCACAAACGAGAGGACAATAGAACGTTTTGTGCATATCCTGTTTCCCCCTTTGATTTCGTTAGACACTTCACACATACAGAAAAAAAGATAATTATGATATTTTCTTTACAGGAGACAAATTGTTTC
>NC_051408.1:38297844-38298069 GCF_015228065.2 Penaeus monodon | reverse complement strand
TGTTAGTAAGTTGGGTTAGACAGGTTTATAACCACAGTTTCGTTAGGGGGCATTTACAAACTAGCAGGGAACGAATGACGTTACTGCTGACGTAAGCCAGAGGAATCCTATGGAAGTCCCCCTTCTCGGTATACAAAGTGGACGAAAAAAATAGATTTCACGAACGTACACCATATGCTAGTTTATCTTATCTTTCTATCTTTTTATCTTATCTATCTTTCTCTG
>NC_051408.1:38296885-38297163 GCF_015228065.2 Penaeus monodon | reverse complement strand
GGGCTCTCACACACAACCCCATTATATTCTAATTCTTATTCTTTTCCATTATTCTTTGCTTAGACCATCATAATTGCCCATTATTATGCTCATACTAATTATTATCATTACATGAACAAAGAAGTGAAATAAAAACCTTTTTTTTTTTTAAAAATGTTTTTTTACTAGAATATAAATTATCTTTTTAAGTAAAATCAAAGGGATGACTAAAAAATTTAATTTGTCGCTGCGCCGTAAAAACGTTTTTGGGCAGTCTCGTTTTTAGTAAAAATTGAGCT
>NC_051408.1:38294040-38296853 GCF_015228065.2 Penaeus monodon | reverse complement strand
CTCGTTCATATTTCACGAAAAACTAAATTTTTTTTCCTTGTTAAATTTTTTTCCTGTTTTTGTTTCCTGTTTCCCGTTTCCTTACGGGGCTCCTCTCATTCGTCACTTTCTTGGCACATTGAATTTCTCTTTTTTTCCCCAAGGAATACCTCAGTTTTTTTTAAATAAGGGGTGTTTTTTTTCAAAGTGTGAGCATATAACTAGTTTTACGTTTCGTATATTTGTTTATTACCTTGTTTAAAATTAAATATAATATATAACAAATTCAAATTGAGCTCATAATCTAATTATTACATGTGTACAAAGACTTTTAAATAAAGATATTTTTATTTTAAAATGCACTGATCGCGAAACTTGAGCGTTAAAACTGGTTTTTAGGAATGAAGGACAAGTCTGAATCGGCGGAGTCTGTTATCGTGTCGGCTGAGGACTTCCGCTCTGATCCTCGCTGAGCTTCTGACTTTTTCCCTTTGCGCACAGCTGACGGGGAGACCGTTTGGGGCAAGGCTGCGCGATGGCCTCCCACCGGGCCCTCAGGTGAAGGCCGGAAAAGATAAACAGGCCCGCGAGTGGTCAAGGGGGTGAAACGTACCACAGCACTTCCGCTGCAGTACGAAGCCAACCCAAAGTGATCCACGTGATCCCCATCGGGGACGGCCAGGCGAAGTACGGAGGAACTCCTTCTTGGGTTCCTCGGGGGGGGTTTTCCGCACCTCCGACGCCTGGTCTTGGCGATGGTGGCTGTCTGGCGACAAACAAAGCCAGTTGATGGCGATGCTGGTGAACGGGGGTGCGCCGAAAACCCAGAAAGGCCTTCTCGCCCGAACCAACCAGGTGCGGGCCAAGCTGGGAAGGAAATTTCCCGGGGGAACCCGGGGGCCCTCGTCTGGTCGACGCTACCCCCGGCAGCCAGGCGCAGGCGGGCAGCCAGCCGTAGGCAATAAAACAAGAACCTTTTCCACGGGTCTCCCGACCTACCTGGTTCGCCTGAATTTAAAACACGTCGAACCCCAAAGAGTTCACCCACGAGAACGACTCAAAAAAAGAATAATAGAACCGCAAACACTAGCATTCCGTCGTCGACGTCTCGGCAAAAACGCTGAGGTGTACGTGACGTGGCCCCGAGGATGACGCAAAAAGGATCCACGTTCTTGCCGTAAAGGGTTTTCGAGGTGGGGACGAGACAAAGGCGCCCAATGCAGCACGGGCACAGGGAGGACGCGCTCACCCGCCAGCTCACCCACCCCGGGCAGGCGATACTTGTGGACCCCCGGGGACACCCCAAAACCCCTTCTCCACAACCTCTACTCCCCTGGATAGTAATACATTAGACGGGTTTTTAGAACAACTTTCGTTGACCTAGTGTTTTCGCCCTTGAGAATCGTCTCGTTTCTACAGGTTCCGTCGCTACGAGGGGGGGCATGGCTTGTCTCTGTGTCTGGATGACCATTTCCCCTTTTTGAGGGAAAGTTTCACTTGATTCCAGAACTTTTTTGGAGAACGGATTAAAGATATAGCTTTTTCCTCCCTTTGTTGTAACCCTTTTTTCCGGGGACGTAAAATCTACAGCATGTAAAAGGTTGGGCCATAGGGGGAGTCGGACCTTAAACGGGAAAATTAATAATACTCACCCGTTTCCCATCAAAAATGTAATACAGGGAGAAACTCTTGCTGGTACGGGACCTTGTTGCAAGTAGCACAAAAGTTATTTTGAAAATTTCCCCTTTTTATTTTTACATAGATGTTATAATGGCCATTTTTTTTCTATCCCTCATCGTCCCAGTCTTGCTGACTTGCCCCAAAAAAGTTCGCACCTCTCCTGGAAAAATTTCCCCAAATTTCCGATTTCAGTGTCGATCCATTTGTGCACCACTTTTGGCTCACTGTCATTCACACCACCCCCACTGGCCCTCTCGAAACCCTAGGTCATCTACGTCAACTCGCTGGCGCTTTCAGAGAGGAGCTGCAAAACGTCCTCCAAAAGGTTTACGTTTTTTCGTATCGCCATGGCACATTGCACACTGGGAGTTGGCGTACTCACGTTGGTCGTTTCCCCTGGGACCGGGACGTGAACAAAAGGGGCTTCTCGGGAAGGACATTTGTTCCGGTAAAACTGCCCACACAGCGCCGCGCCTTCTCGTCGCCCAGTCGGGGGGGCAGGATGCCCCCGCTTACTGTGCCGCGCCGCTCCCCAATGGGGACACAGCGGGACATCCCCCCCTGATGGGGGTCCGAAAACGCGTCTTTTTTGCTCCTGCACGTCTCCCTATTCGCCCAGAGATCGTCGCACAAACATCCTCGAAGGCCAGCAAACTAGCTTTCCTTTCCTGCACTATGCGTTTCCTCCTGACTGCCGCCAAAGGGCCCCCCAGTGGAATCGCGACTCCTCCTCCCCGCTTTAAAAAAAAACAAAACTGCGAGCGCCCACACGATTACTGCAACAAACGAAAATGTCCCGATCCTTCATTCTCAAAAAAGCGTCACCTTAGCGTAAATGCGCGACCGCCGAGGGTTAGCTGCGACCGCCGAGGAAGCTCCCCTAAACCCACTTTTCCCCAACGTCTTGAAGAATGACTGAGAGGTCAGGGTCTGGAATGTTAGGTTGCCCCCAAATTTCAGTTCCGTTATTCAGATTATCGTCAAAAAGTTATTAAATTTTTCATAAAGGGCATCTACAAAAACTTTTCGGTTTAAAAAGAAAATTTCCAAAAACAACTAAAATAAATACTTTTTAAAAACTAGAATATTTAATAATCCCCATCTAAAACAATAAATAATGGGAATTATATTTCCTCCCATTAAGCTTTCCCGGG
>NC_051408.1:38293600-38293991 GCF_015228065.2 Penaeus monodon | reverse complement strand
CATTGTTTCCTTCACCTTGTCCTTATTTCGCATCGTCTTTTTGGCAGCGGAGATCCGGGGGAATGCCACTCGTGTATTTTCAAAAAATGAAAAAAAACGGGGAATCCCGACCCTTTTAAGACACTATGACGTCACGTTTTGGAAAAATTTTCGGTTGGGGAATCTTCCCAATTTTCGAATCGGCTCCTTACCCCCTTTACCTTTAGCCCCGTTTTTTTTCTCTCTTTTATTGGGTCTTTTTTTCCCCTATTTTTTGATCTTCTCACGTAAAATTTTAACATATCTTTAAATACATAAAATGAAATAAACATTAAAGAGGGTGATAATTCGAAAGTAAAGCTATAAAAAAAAACAGGTTTTGTTCTCATAATTAACATGCAGTTTTTCCCCT
>NC_051408.1:38293065-38293226 GCF_015228065.2 Penaeus monodon | reverse complement strand
TATTACATTACATTATGATCATTTTGATTTTTAATATAACAAGATAAACCCCAACAACCCCCGGTTTCGAAAATTTTACCCATTACCTCTCAAGGATGCGACGAGCGTAAGGGGTTAAAAATTTCCTACAATCTTGTTGCTTCAGTTTCCATAATATATTT
>NC_051408.1:38292948-38293014 GCF_015228065.2 Penaeus monodon | reverse complement strand
ACACCGCCGTGCCCCCAAAGCACACACCCAAAAAAAAAACCACAACACACACCACACCACCAAAAT
>NC_051408.1:38292552-38292926 GCF_015228065.2 Penaeus monodon | reverse complement strand
TAAAGCGTATAACGATGCAAACAAAATGAAGTGTTAATAGGTGTATTAGAAAATTTTCGTGTGGTCGGGGCCCTTCGGAGCCCCTCCTTTTAATGATAATAATAAAAAATGTAACTAATAAATATATGGAGGATATGATGTGATGATAATGATCAAAAATTTATTATCATCATCATGACAATAATGATCTAATTATGATTAAATATAAAAACAATATTTAAAAAAAGGACGGAGACATACTAAAGAAAACTTAATAGCTTGAAAGGGGAGAAATCAAAAGTTTTTTTCTTATTGCAGTTTTTCTCTCTCAAAGCTATTTCCTTTTTCTTCTCATCTTCGGGTTGAGAAACAGCTTTCTTCTTTAGTGTGTATGT
>NC_051408.1:38291642-38291826 GCF_015228065.2 Penaeus monodon | reverse complement strand
ACTATTTACATTCATTTGGATTTTTTTTCAATAAACCCCTCGGGGATGATGTACGCATCGGGAAACGCTTTTGCCAATTTTTAAATATCGATGCATTGGTATTGCCTCATCAATTCCCAAACCCCTTTTATCCGCCCATTACTGACTATGAGATTATTTCACTTCATTATCATTAAATGAGCGC
>NC_051408.1:38291108-38291588 GCF_015228065.2 Penaeus monodon | reverse complement strand
AGAAAAACAGACTCAGACAGACAGAGAGTCGTGGTTGTGCACTTCATCCAAGCGTAAAAATAAAATCTCAAAGAACTCTTAACGATGTTGACAATTATCCGTAGGGTTTTTAACGACAATAAATCGATCTACGAAAACTTTAAACAAATAGGAAAAAATTGAGGAAAAGGGAAATCATTATTGAATTTTCAAGCGATACATCACATAAAGAGAGGGCGGCGTACCGACATCATTCATTTATGCCGTTCCCTTTTTTTAAATAAAAACTTCTTAAAAATAAAATAAAAAACGAAAACTCTCTGTGTTTTTGAATCGGTGGTTTCTTATCTTGTAAAAGTTTTTTAGGAAAAAATCGCGCTATTTGTGATCATAAGAACGCTTTTCCATGTGAGTTTTATTGTAAGCGACTACTTCATCCCCACTGTATTGACGTCATGCTTTCGTCCCCAAACCCCGGGGGAGCTTCTGTGGGGTATCCAC
>NC_051408.1:38290933-38291045 GCF_015228065.2 Penaeus monodon | reverse complement strand
GGGAAATATAAACCAAAGAAAACGATAATTGTAATGATTTTATATTTTCATTTTGGAAAACAGGGGGGAGAATATTTTTTGGAAAAATAACAAAGGTGAGGAAAGGGAGTCT
>NC_051408.1:38290734-38290906 GCF_015228065.2 Penaeus monodon | reverse complement strand
ATCACCAGGGGGTTTTCCCGTTCTTTAGTCGTCTATTTTCCGGGGTTTTATGCAGAAGGTGGTTTTGCTGGGTTTTCCTCATCTGGCGTTTTCTCAGTTAATTTATACAAATATCGTATTAAATAAAAGGGAAAAGCGGAAAAGCATATCTGGCAAATTTTTGTTTAGAAGA
>NC_051408.1:38290167-38290527 GCF_015228065.2 Penaeus monodon | reverse complement strand
CCCTTTTCTAGTCTCATTCTTCTAAAAGATTTTTCATTCCTTACTATTTTCTATTTTTTCTTATCAATGAATAACTAACTAGTGTTCCTTATTATAAAATTCATATTTTTAAAAGATAAAACCTTACTTTTAAATTTCCACCTTGGGGAAATTACATCGCTACAACACCCAAGAAAATAAAACAAAATTAAAAGTAATTTCTTTATTACAAAAAAATAATAAATCGTACATTCGAAATATATACAGTACATAGGGATTAGTGTGCAATGGATAAAAATATTTTATCTTGAACAATAAAAACAGAGTATTTCAATGGAACTGACGCTTTTTTATTGGCGTCTGCGATATGCAAGGGAGATT
>NC_051408.1:38289275-38289764 GCF_015228065.2 Penaeus monodon | reverse complement strand
TGGCGCGCGCCACATGTTGTCCGCATGTGATCGAAACATTTAGAAGCCAAATCTAATGACCCTTAACCTGACATTAAAAGAACTGTTTTCCAACCTTTTTACGGCTGTCCTTATTTACATGTATCGTTCTTCGAAATCTCACTACCCAAGAGGACTTCATCTTTACTAACAGTACGAAAACGAAAAGAGAAAACTGCTGAGTATCGCACGGTAAACGTAATCTAATTGCACCTACACTGATATGAATGATACACTGGTAAATCGCGCCTCGGGAAAAAATTTTCATTATACACATAATTCATCGGGGTTTGCGGTTTGTGGGATCGCCGGGCCATTTGGACGTCAAACCCGGGGATCTCCCCAAAGAGGGCATCTCCAGGAAAAAGACATCCCCCTGGCCCCATCCAAGAGAAATCATCCAACCCAGTCATCCCGGGGAAAAAGGGGAAAACGTTTCCCCCCAAACCCCCCAGGGCCATTTTATTCCCC
>NC_051408.1:38288627-38288953 GCF_015228065.2 Penaeus monodon | reverse complement strand
TTATTTTTTTTTTATTTTTTAATATAATTTTTTTATTATTTATAAAAAAATGTTTAATATATATAATTTTTAATAATATATATATATATTTATATTAAAAAAAAAACCCTTTTATATTTGGGGGTTATATTTTAATTTATATTATATATTTTAATATTATTTAAAATTATTATTATTTTATTTTTAAATCTTTTATTAAAATATCTTTAAATTAAATTTATATAAAATGTTTTTATTTTTAAATTATAATAATATATATATTTATATATATTTTATATAAAATTTATTATATATATTATAATTTATTATTTTAATATTTTTAATAT
>NC_051408.1:38288433-38288528 GCF_015228065.2 Penaeus monodon | reverse complement strand
TTTAATTTTTTTTTATTTTTTATTTTATTTAATTTTTTAATTACTTTCTATATTTTTTTATTTATTATTTTTATTTAAATTATATAAAAGTTTAG
>NC_051408.1:38288066-38288279 GCF_015228065.2 Penaeus monodon | reverse complement strand
CAGTTCCTTTCTTTAGCTGGACAGATAGATAAACAAATATATGAGCTGACAGAAATACATACAGAGGGACACAGAGCCCACGACACAAGTGAACGACCTAAACTAACCTTTCCCAGCTGAGAGCCACCACGTGGGCGGATCAGCTGTTCGAAACCAGGCCTGTGACCTGGTACATGACTGCTCGAATGCTGGTTGTATCTTGCCTTCATGCTT
>NC_051408.1:38286648-38286746 GCF_015228065.2 Penaeus monodon | reverse complement strand
CAGTTAAGAAACATATATGATTAAGAAATTTCATGGCTTTGTCCTATATGCCAGTAGGGTTTAAGTGACCTTACCTCCACCCTGGATGAACTGGCCTC
>NC_051408.1:38284984-38285229 GCF_015228065.2 Penaeus monodon | reverse complement strand
TTTACCATAAGAGTTTATAAATCCTCCACTCACATATCCCTGTCCTCCAAACAAGCAACGAACACACACACACACACCCTTTCAAAACGGAAATGATATCCATAAATCAAGACTCCGTACACCTAAACCAACGTAAAACCGAAACATTACAAGCACACAGCAGTTACCCAGACCTCCTTTTATCATCATTCAATACAGCTGCGCCATTATCAACACAGATGTCGCGTCTTTAGAAACAGCTGCGG
>NC_051408.1:38284793-38284908 GCF_015228065.2 Penaeus monodon | reverse complement strand
TTTTCTTACTACAAGTGCAATGTGATCCTACTCGGGTCGATGTTTATGAATACAGTATTGTAATATCATGGCGTAATGGTGGGTTATAGGAAGCACATTTAATCATATTTCCTAT
>NC_051408.1:38284644-38284773 GCF_015228065.2 Penaeus monodon | reverse complement strand
TCTTGTTTGGAAACCAACCAAGTGACATATCTGTAGCCATTAAACAAATCGGGCGTATTAGAAAACAAATTTCCAAATTGGCAATGGCCATTGTAGATTGCTGTACAAAAAGAAAATACCAGCCCCTGA
>NC_051408.1:38283317-38283966 GCF_015228065.2 Penaeus monodon | reverse complement strand
TGAGGTACTCTGCAGTAAAGCACGAGTATCTTCAATTTCCCGATCATTAACCTCTGGCAGGGTAATCTCTACGCTTCATTTGGCCGGTTTGTTATTGACATAAGGTTCACTACACTCTTCTCCTTTGGCAATTGATGGCTGAACATCATGGAGAGGAGGTTTGTGCTCACGTAATCACATCATGGACCACACTTTTGGGTAACTGCATGGCAGCTCAGAGAACTCACGGCAGAAGCGGGTATAATGCGCAGTTGGAAGGCTGTATCTTACCTCATGTCGTCATGCCACCACCAAGATGAACTGCCCGGCTGACGGGGTATGCTTGCAGATCTTGTGTTCGCGGTGAGCCTGTCACCTCATGTCTGCATGCCACCACCAGGCATGCTGCTTCTAGGTGGTGCCTTCATCTTGTGACGCTGGGCACTGACTCAAGACAGAACTCATGTCAACTTCTGCCATGACACTGTCACCTATTATTTCCTCATCAAGGAAATGCTTTGCACATTTGCCATCTCTCTCCTGTCCTCAACAGAACAAATATTTACTTTGCCGAAACATCCGCAATTTTTCTATAATAATAAATATTCACACAAATTCATCCTAATACATAACACATAAAATTTTAACAATGGGACAATAATCATTTTTC
>NC_051408.1:38282825-38283045 GCF_015228065.2 Penaeus monodon | reverse complement strand
ACTCACCTGAATAGTGCCATCAAGAGCAACCGATGCTAACTTGCCTTCTGCAATCCACAAAACTTGCCGACACTGCTTGATGCCCTCATTTATTGCTTTTATTCTCTGTATGCTCAACCCTTTGCCATCCTGTATATGGGAAAAGCAAGATTATATAGGAGTCAGGGAGGTAGACTTTATCACATGTTGCTCAGCTAACCAACTTGTCTGGACCAACAGG
>NC_051408.1:38281159-38282773 GCF_015228065.2 Penaeus monodon | reverse complement strand
CTTTATTTTCAAAGACAGACATATTTTTTACCTTCGGCAAATTGAAATGGAATAGCCTATGGCTGCCCTGGACAACATACGCAATCCATTTGCCACTGGAGGAAATAGCGCTCCACTCAGTAACTTCATCTTCCTTGCATTGTAGTTCTAGTAGCTTCACACGATCCTGTAATAGCCAAGAGTTATAGGGTTGATGGGAATACTCTATTGTTGTTAGCTCTTTTTTACTGAGAGAAAACTACAGTCATAAGTTTGGCAACTGGTTAACTATTAACCCCATAAAACCAGAAACCCTCTATCTTTTCTGTTCCCCAGCCACAAAAAGGGTATACTCTTTCACTATGGCAAATTCTGGTTGCAAGCATATGAAGAACTCTATTTTATTCACCAGAAAATATAAACTCTTGTTATATCACAGTTATCCTTCACATATGAATGAAAATGATGACAGATTGCTATGAATAGGTAAACACTATAGATGAAATATGCCATATAATGCCAGTATTATGAATTCATACACACTGAGTTACATTTACAATAGTATGAGGGGCAGAAAAGCACAACTATCTGATTAGCTCAGGCATAGGAGGCCGACAAGGGAAGTGAAGATATAGGGATGATGAGCTACAATCATGGCCATCACCAACATCACAGGAAGCGCATTAGCCTCCACCTTAGTTATTATCCTTATTATTTCTCTTACGTCCTTATTAGCATGACACAGAGAAAGAGTTATCATGTGATACCCAATTCCAAAACCCAAACCAATCAATAAGGATCCAGTATCCTATCACCAAGATATTAAACAAAATGTGATAGCCCATTAAAAGTCTTTTCAATTACATCATTCTGTAGCCTGAAACTAATAAAAAAGAAAAATCTAAATCTGATGTTTACAAGGACAAAGTAGACAATAATCTCATAAAAAATATACCTGAGAAATGGGTAGAAATGAACCAGATGGTTTCTTTTTGTTGCCCTGGCAATGTCCAAGCCGCCAAAGGTCCAAGTGGTCTTTGTAACGCAGCAAAATTGACTCTGCCTCACCAGCGATTGATATGGATCCTGGCTATAAGAAATCATGGAGATTAGCATTTTTTTTATACGAGATAGTGAATCATGGATCAAATGTCATGGCATTGTTATTATGCATCATTTGAAAATTATGTCATGAACTTCAGAATCATGGCCTTTATTCTACAAAATCTGCAAATATTCTTACATAGAGATAAGTATAATAAGAACAATAGGATTTTACATTTCCTTCATTCAAGCAATACTGGTAAAACATATCTATCAAATTAAAACACATTTAAACAACAAACATTAAAATATCTTACATGTGGAAGTGCACGATATTTAATGACTGTTTTTGGAGGGTAGTAGCTCAGGGCCAGCACTGTGTCCACACCTATATCAAAGAAAAGAAATTTTCCTTGAGCAAGTATCAGAAATTTCTGAGATTCTATATTTTTTTTTACCTTTATGACAAACCAGATCCCTTACTCTATAAACATTCCTAAATCAGCACAATCTATTAACTGCTAACACCAACATATCTTAGCACCAAAAACTAGTACCCTTTATTCTAACCCACTGTTGCTGTGGATATGA
>NC_051408.1:38280435-38280800 GCF_015228065.2 Penaeus monodon | reverse complement strand
GCAAAGAACCAAGGACATTAAAAGGATATATGAAAACAAAACACCACCAACGACATTCTTGAAACTTTACAACCGCACTTACCTCCCGAATACAGTTTCCCATTTGACGTTAGCGCCATAGCTCTGACATCGTGCGTGTGTATGGAGCGGGGTAGTGACCTCATCCAGCATTCCTTTCTCCCCGATTTCGAACCAGTCTGTACCAATTTGACTTGCACAATTGTCGGGTCAACGCCTGCAAAGGTGATGAAAAGCAACTATGAATCAGCAGCATAAGTTATGCAGCATCTAAAAGACTGTACTGACTTTTCCTTTAACATAACCATGGCCTATTGCTAATATTTCATGCTCTTTCCATGAGTCTG
>NC_051408.1:38278675-38279925 GCF_015228065.2 Penaeus monodon | reverse complement strand
CATTGTTATGTCTGCCCAACAATTATCATTCTCTCTCTAAATCCTCCCTACCCACTGTCCTTCCTTCTTGAAGTGCCACCAATCACCCAAACCACCAACAGGAAAGCGAACAACAGGACCTCGCACCTAAACCACTAAAGAAATGTGAGACCTTCTTCTTCCAACACTCACCTGCGACATACAGTGACTTCTGTTCTGGACATATGACGAGAGACAAGACGTCTGCTTTGTGGGTTTGCACGTACTGTGTCATTGTTCCAAGTGTGGAATTCCAAAAGCATGTTTTCCCTCTGTTAATGCAAAAAAAGTAAGGAATTCATATAAGCACTAAACACAACTTACATATATAGGTACAATGAACAGGTTGAAATATACAGGTATAGAGAAGTAAAGAGTACACTTCACATATTAATTGGATTAAGCTAAGAAAAAGGATATAAAATTCCAGAAAACATTATCAAAACTGGCAAATAATTGAATCTCTCACCTCAAAACAGTCTAAAGACAACATTTACCTTGAGTCGCCGCTAACAATTGTCATGTCGTCCAGGATAGCTACGCACCATACAATAATCTCCCTTCCCATAGTTTGCCCCATTGAACATCTCGTAACCTGAATCCACACGGGGGGAAAAATGTATGAATTTCGCTTTCAATACTTCAAAGTGAATAAATATATCTGTGGAATTGAGGCCTAACAGACATTTACCTGGTTAATTTAAATTACATATTATTATCAAATGCACCATTACTGGAGTTATATGTTTCAGTGGATGTAAGTCAATTTACTCAAACAGATAACATAACACTTACCCTCCCATCTTTTAATGACCAGAGTCTCACACAGTTAACAGATCCAGTGACAATGTAGTTTCCACTCAGGTGCCAGCCTATGCTCAAAATTCTACCTACAAAGTGGACAAAATAGCAGATTATCACCAAAAATTATTCAGCAATATTTAAGGATATATGTGATTTATATCTACATGGTAATATACAAGAAATATTCTAATGAACAGCATACTAAAGTTTATCCGTTTATATGGCAAAACTGTACCAGAATTACCTCTTTTAACACTGAATATCAATAGTCTCATTTCAAATTCACATTCTAAAATATACAAGCAGGAAAAGATACATGGGATCAAAACACTTACCTTCTTGTTTGGCCAAGCTCTTATCATACATGACTCTGTCTTCATCAACATTAAACAGACAGACATATCCATCCTCTGTTCCTGCCTGAGTAT
>NC_051408.1:38277438-38278638 GCF_015228065.2 Penaeus monodon | reverse complement strand
CATATTTCTAAAAATATATATATATTTTCTACACCATTCACTGATGAACATATATACAAGAAAATACAAACATACAACTTACAGCCAACTTCTGTTTGTTGGGTGAGAGAGCAAGACACCACGTAGGCCCCCCAGTGACTGCTGTGCGAGATCTGACAGTACAAGAGGCAAGGTCATACTCCAGCAAAAAGCCATGAAGACCAGCACTAAACAACCTGCCATTGCACCAAGCCAAAGCTTCAACTGAACTGTCTTCATCACCTGTAGAAGACAAGAGGGGTAATATCTAATTTTATCATTTTTGGAAATCTTGTGTTATTCAGATATCCAAACAGCAGTCAGTGCTCATAAAAATATCTGTTGACAAAGAACCCGCACCAATCATTTTGATAAAATCAGAAACACCCTCAGACGGTATGGTTAATATTCATAAGCTGTCACAGTAACTGCTTTCTTTTTCTATTATATGATACCTACTCCTTCAAAGGGCTATAGTGCAAACATGGTAATGGTTAAAGAGAAGGTTAAAGGTCTCTCAGGGAACCAAACTGCTGCTATAACATCACTTTACAAAGCTAGATAAATAAAGAAAGAAATAACCAATATCACTGGTGTGGTGGTGAACCAAGAAGTTTCACAAGGCTGATGGAGAGGAAGAGGCAAAGGATAACATCTCCACGTAGTCTTACGACCTGCCTCCAATTGAAAGAAAGCAACTCAAATGCGTTGGCTAAGGTATCACTACATACTGAGAGTCAAAGGCTGAAGGAGGACTTCAAATTTATGCACCATGCCACTCAAAAGAAACTAACTGTTACCAATCAGTAACAGAAGATAAGGGCAGACTTTATAATGGTATGGAGTGCTTTTGGGTACCAGTATGGGGGAATTAGTTGTGTTACCAAAAAATGTTCCAGTAAATAAAGGTATCTATCTGGAGCTTTTGTGTGAACAACAAATCATTCAAGAATCAAACTTTTATGTAAGATGAAGCTCCATGCCATACTGCTAAATTGATCTAAGAATACTAAGAATTTCTTCATTATTGACTTTCACAAGCAGTGTAACATCTACTGGCAATCAACTGGCAAGTGCAGCGGCAACAAACATTTTGACAAGCACCATATATCAGACAAAATCTATTCATAATATTGGCATACAAAACAAATTTTACAAGAGGTATTAGAAATTCACATATTC
>NC_051408.1:38276938-38277340 GCF_015228065.2 Penaeus monodon | reverse complement strand
TTTTCTTTCAGATAAGAAAGAAAAGGCTTACCCTGAATAACTTGTTGCATAAAAGGTCGATGCTTGCAGTTCCATATTTCTACACTGCCATCGGCCCTTGAAAAATAGAAAAACAGGATTAGCACACACACCTCAGAATGTTTACTTCCATATGTAAATAATGTTGAAATAACAAGCTATAGTACTTTTAAAAAGGAAAAATACAAAAACAAAAAGTCTGGCATATCAATGCTGAGCTCTCTAGTGCACTCCTGTGACCACTACGGGGGAGGGGGCCACTCCCCATGTCCCCCCTGGAAGACAAACATCTTCCACAAATAACCAGCAGGATGAAGCAAAAGATCAATCACAAATAACCTAATTGTGCCATGTAGACTAATTACAATGACTACCACCATTCTC
>NC_051408.1:38275725-38276572 GCF_015228065.2 Penaeus monodon | reverse complement strand
CTTGTTAACAGTGTGATAATAATATCATATAGTGTGAGGATATATTATTTACTTTAAATTATTACACACATTGATCTCATATACATGAACCACAATTTTTTTTCTGCATTTTCTTACATTCCTGCTTCCATTACTACCTCCCCTGAGTAAGCACTGGGAATGTGGTATATCATTATGACCTCATTTCAGGGTTACATTCTAAGTGTGTGTAGGTTCAAAGCAGGGGGACACAACCCTTGCCATGATGATAAATAGTATACCAAGATCTTGTAGGGTTAATGACTGCCAAACTTTGTGAATGCTCCATCCTGCCATGTGCATGTGATGAATGTTTGTCCTCGAGGGAAGAGATTATGGGATGGAAACTTACAGGTTTTCCTCATACATTCCTCGGCATCCACTGTATTCCCCTTAATCTTTCACCCAACAATTTTTGACATACAGTACGCCCTCTTCTACTCTCAAGGCCAAAATTATGGGGTATAACAGGTTTCCCAGTCATTATATATTAGTACTAGATAATATGAGATATCCATCAGTACCCATATTTACCAATAATACAGACTTTTTTTTATTTACCTTAAACTTTCTAATATTATATCAAAACAATATTTACAAATAGGTCTAAAGCTCAAAAGAGTGGGCTAAAATGAGCACAATATTCTGAGAGCAAGAGCTTTAAATTCTAGCCAAAAATTTTGAGGTGCAACAGCCTTTGGGGGTGAACAGTCCAAGCACGATAATATACCACGATATTAATACCATTTGCCAGACAACCATAAGCTCTTCATGATAAGCCAAACAATATTTATTACCTAAAGCGACAGACCCTCCAGGGGGGGTAAGC
>NC_051408.1:38275573-38275660 GCF_015228065.2 Penaeus monodon | reverse complement strand
TGGAATAGCATCACAAAACAGATAGCAACAATTTTGGTATCAATGGTTGCTCTCACTCTCTACTATCTAAATGTATCAAAATTATGC
>NC_051408.1:38275161-38275239 GCF_015228065.2 Penaeus monodon | reverse complement strand
TGCCTAGGAGAATATAGTGACTGATTCTGTGTATATTATTCATATGCGACATTATTCCAGAAAATTACTAACACAGTA
>NC_051408.1:38272821-38274322 GCF_015228065.2 Penaeus monodon | reverse complement strand
AACCCAACTACATTTATATGTAACTCAAGAAATTACAATTGAATCCGAATAACAAATACTTAAAACTTGTTACAATTTCAAAACAATTCTTCGACCACAAGCAAAAGCGAGCTCGGCACATATTACTTCTCAGAGCACACTCACCTCGACAATGCCAAGCGATTACTTTCATCCTCGTAGGACATACACTGTATAGACTTGGGCTCGAAGTCGTAAAATCGCACATTATGGACCGTGAACTCCCCCATCGTGACTTTTTTTCTTTGATTCCCTTCATGCGTTTATCTCTCAAGGCACCATGTGTGAGACCTGCGCTGTGTTCGGAGGGGTGGCTTGAGTTTCGGTTTCGATTTTATAAATAATGCTATTTACAATTACCATGAACCCATTTGGTAGCTTACTTTGAATATTTGATTAATTTTTACATGGTCTTTATTCATTTAAATTGTTATAAATGGTTGTACTGATGCTGATAGCGCTAATATAAATATTCAATTAATCTGCGCTGACGTATGCGAACAATTTTTCAGCGTCTGGTAGCAATGATCCTTTCAGTTATAAACATTAAACAGAATGAAAAATACAATGGTTTAAATTTAGACGTAGCGATTTCATGTGAAATTATAAGACTTAAATAACAAATGGAAATAATTATAATCAAAGTAGGTAGAATGAGAATGAAAATATATTGACTAAATCTCATATCCTAAAAATCGTCTTATTTTTTCAATGAAAAACGAGTTAGATACATCAAATGACTCACGTATTTACACAAAATCTAAACAAAGAAATATTACTGAACATATAAAATAAGTTCACCATCAACTAGAGTACCATGTACAAGCACAAAATAAAGTTAAAAGTAAAGGTGGGTCGTCGTTCGCATAACTAAATCCGCTTTCATGGATTTACCTTCCACGAACGCTATAATTCGCGGGAACTGAAAATTTGTAAACATTGTATGCGTCAGGAAGGCAATTTTTGTGAAAGAGTATCCTTTTAGTGTGAATTGGCAGCGTACCTTGCCCGAAATGCAAATACCTTTTCAGATGTAAGTAATTGGCAATATATTCCAATGGGATTTCAGTCGTATTAATGTCTTGGAAGAAGGAAAAGTCACTTCAAATACGGTCGGTTTTTCGTGGATTCATCTTAATTTTCGCTGAAATTGACATACAAAAGTTTGCCAGTTTTTACAGTGCCGCGTCGCTGCTATTATCAATACTTATCAATACTGCTAATTATTTATCCTATAGTTTAACATTAACCAGGTACATCTACAGTTTATTAAAATTTTGAAGGACAGGAATTGCGAATTTCAACTTTGTTTGTTCTCAGGCAATTTAATTATCAGCGATTCCGTTGAGATTGTATCAGTATATTCCCAACGACAGAAATTTGTCTTATATTCTTATGGAGAAAGTCTTATGGTTATCTGAGAAGAGTCTCAGACAGCTTTCTGTGCATGATTATATAGGCCTGTATATGATCATTATAATGC
>NC_051408.1:38271708-38271853 GCF_015228065.2 Penaeus monodon | reverse complement strand
CTGAAAAACTGGGTAGTGACTTCTAGGGATCCCCCTCCCCCCCCCCCATAACATCCTTATGGGGAAATTCTTTTCAAGTTGACACTTGGTGTTGCTCTCTTGTAAGAATGCTATTGGAGTCAGGATATGGATGATATTAGCATAA
>NC_051408.1:38271337-38271672 GCF_015228065.2 Penaeus monodon | reverse complement strand
ACTGCTAAACTTCCATGATATATTTAATGCTCATAACCTTTAATTAAAGAACTTTCCTGTGTTCTTGTGGAATGGGTCTGTATGTACTTTTTGCCCAGGAGATTCAGCCGTCTGTATCCAGAGTGAGAGGCAGATGACGAGAGATTAGTATTTTTATTATTCCTGTTCCTTCCAACAGCGCCAGGAAGGAAGGCACACCAGAGTGGATCATCCTGGAGTTACAAGGAGATTTAGAGTCTCGCACTAATGAAGAAATGGCTTCGAAGTTCATTGGTGATCTGCATTTTTCCAAAGAGGTAAAAAAGACCAGAAAATTAATTAGATATGCTACAGAT
>NC_051408.1:38270624-38271127 GCF_015228065.2 Penaeus monodon | reverse complement strand
ATATTCAGTTAATTTTCAGTTAATGAAGAATGAAAACAGCATGAATAAATGTCATAGAGACTGATATCAAATTGTTTGTTAATATTTACATTGGACATTTTTTTCAATTAGACTACTCTGTTTCAGATGTAACTTTTAGATACTAAAGATGATGATAACATGTTAAATGCTCAGACTTGATAATACGCTTAGGTAGCTTAATAAAAGGGATGAAATAGGAGGAGCATTAACCCTTTTTGCAGTATTATGTCCAGAGTATATAACACTATATTGTTTATTTCAGATTTTTATTTTTTGCTACATTTGTGTAAACTTCTTTTTTCTGCTTGCTTGTAATGTAAGACAATTGTATATTCAGCTGCTTATTTTGGAGGAAATGAAGTCAGTTCACACCACCAATCCTGCCCTGAAGAAAAGAGAACTGACTCTTAAATAATGTGATCTGATGCAACATGTGAATTAGCTCACCAGATAATCATATCTGTCAGCTCACTTCACTACTC
>NC_051408.1:38269521-38270585 GCF_015228065.2 Penaeus monodon | reverse complement strand
CCAGTACTCATTTTAAAAAGGATAACAAGTTAAAAATAAGTAAATGAATATATGAATCAACAGAATGAGACTTGAAAGCATCACAATCCATTTTCTGGCATCTTGTGTCCTCCCCTGAGCATGCCTTGAGGGGTTCAAATCATACAGCAAAAGAGTCTTTTAAAGTAATATATTATAGGGTTTTAAAATACACTAGAGAATGGATATCATTAGAAGGACTTAGTAATTGATTTGTAAAGGAAGGACAGAGAAAACTGAAGTATGAGAAAAAGTATTGTACATAACAGTCCAGAAACATTAGGAAGTTTTGAATCACCAGCAATGTGAATATTGTTTTTATTATTTTGGGCCCTTTTTTTCCTACATCTTTCAGTTTCTTTTATATTTTCTTTACTGTCTTTGATTTTTCCTAGATTTCCCTCATCTCCTGGAAAAAAGGAGCATTTTCTCTAATGTGATTTTTGTGTCTTTACAGGGCACTCCTATCCTTATTATCGGTCACCACATCATGTATGGAAAAATTCAGGACTTAGATAAGCCCTTTGTTCTAATGCATAAGAAGAAGCTAAGTACCGATATCGAGCAAATGGATGTTGACGACACAGAAAGCCAAGAGACTGCTTCATCGACTGCAGGAGTGGAATATCTCATAAAGGCTGTTATTCGTAAAAAAATTCTGTTCAAAAGCCGGCCAAAGCCAATCATTGCTGTGCAAAGTGCTACTGTTTCGTAGTGTTTTGTTGTAGCATTGTATGTTAAGATAGTTAGAAAAATATATTTGATTGTGTATTATGTCTATGTATTTTCCTTTATCCTGTGCTGTATTGTGTGTTAATGGTTAATATTTGTTGTGGATTTGTTTATTTATGTATCTATATGAAATGCAGCAGAGATCCTTCATTAAAAGTTGTGAATTTGTTTACCTCTAGAAGAATGCAAATTTTCCAGAAATCTACCTTTTGAAAGATACTAATAACAGAAAATATTGTATTGAAAATGTAAGATACACAATTTTTTTTTTTTTTTTTTTTTTTTTTTTTTTTTTTCCTGCTCTTCTTGTTTAT
>NC_051408.1:38266339-38269192 GCF_015228065.2 Penaeus monodon | reverse complement strand
CCACACATATATACATATATACACATACTCTTTCTCTCCCTCTCTCGGTCTCTTACTACTTTTGTCATTTTTGGGGGGTTTGTTTTACTCCTCTATAAAAGAAAACATTATCGCTCTGCTTGCGAGTGGCGAAATAAGAAAAAGACTTGATTTGTTTCATTTATATAACTTAAAATATACGAGCATTACAGGAATGGTTTCACCAGTCGGGTCTCTCGTGTGATGTAGAACTATGCATATCAACAATAAATATACACATATATTACTTCTTTTTACAAAATTTATGGT
Organism: Penaeus monodon; assembly: GCF_015228065.2. Classification (NCBI taxonomy): domain Eukaryota; kingdom Metazoa; phylum Arthropoda; class Malacostraca; order Decapoda; family Penaeidae; genus Penaeus; species Penaeus monodon. The sequence continues at coordinate 38,268,904 of NC_051408.1, read as the reverse complement.
CCGAGTCACTTCCAAAAAAAATGCTTTGGATTTGTATAAACAAACCTGTAGTCTACTTCTTGACAGAATCTGCATGAAGTTCCACGGAACTATGTACTATACACAAGGTGAAACAGTGATGAGCTACAGCTGTAGGTGTCCCATGTGCGTGTAAAGCTCAGTTATTTTCACCGCCTTTCCCCCACACACTCATCGTTCTCTCGGTTTCTTGCTTGCTTCACTTATTTTTCTTTTCGCAAACCGCTTTAGGTCGTGGAAAGAAAGAGACGAAGGAAGCAAGAAGTCTTGTCATTGATGTCTATTCGCCGCCGCCAGACTTGGTTCCGAAGAGCAGGAGCTGGATTTCGTCGTAGAGCACCAGCACCAGGGCACCACCTAGAGGGGGAAATTGGGTGGTTATTTTCTGGTTTTGAACATAACGTCGCAACTTTTTTTTGTCGATGAATTTGACTGGGAAAGTTGTCTATGTGATGATGAACTGTTTGTAGGATTTCTACATACAGTAGAAAACTGTGTTAAAAATCGTGCTCTCTACTTAAGCCACGAGCGAGCCGCAAGTGGATTGTCCAACTTGGCTTCTGTATCCTACCTCTTCATCCATAATTCCTACTGTCCAATGACAGCATCCCCATACCCCCCAAAACAACAAATGAGGAGGTCCACTTACCAGTACCACGAAGGATGTTGGAGAAGGCACCCTTGAAGAAGGCACCAGTACCCTCGTTCTTAGCGACCTTCTTCCAGCAGTCGATGGTGTTCTTGTAGATAATGTCAGCACCCTTGCGACCAGACTGCATCATCATGCGCCTACGCACAGTGTCGAAGGGATAGGAGATGATGCCGGAGACGGTGGTCACGGTCTGCGCAATAGCCCATGAGACGATGAGGCCAGCGCTCTTAGGATCTGGCAGCATGCCCTTTGCGGTATCGTAGAGGCCGAAGAAGGCGGCGCGGTAGATGATGATGCCCTGCACAGACACGCCGAAGCCGCGGTACAAGCCACCGAGGCCATCAGCCTTGAAGATCTTGACGAGGCAGTCTCCTAAGCCTGTGAATTCACGCTGGCCGGCGCCCTTGCCGATATCGGCAGCAAGCCTAAGGAGGAAGAAATCAAGGCTCGTGAGTGCGAAGCGCAGGGTTCGAATGCATTCGAGTTTTCCTCATTCATATACCAGGCAACAATTATGAAATAGAGACAAAGACAACTACGCTAATGCTATTGTTGTAATTACATTGCATTTGCTTTAATATAACATGCCTCACCTGGTTCGAGCGAAATCAAGGGGGTAGACGAAGCAAAGGGACGTTGCACCAGCGGCACCACCGGAAGCCAAGTTACCAAGGAAGAACCTCCAGAACTGTGTCTTCTTGTCTACGCCACCAAGGAAAACCTATAAAGTAAAAATTGAATATAGTATAAATAAACATCTTAGAATAATAGTTACAAAACTAGAAAGACTAAAAAAAATATCCCATTACGTTTGGCAATGTGACATAACTTGCTAATTATACATAATATTCTTCACCCTTAGAAAACATAGAAGTACCTCAGAACTGTCTCATAACCATCCCAAATGAAGAGATGACTAGCTATGAACGTTTACTTTCAAACGTTAGAACAGAAGTCCGATGAAAATGACTACGATGTTTCTGAGAAATCCATCTCAAGTATGACATAACTGTAGATTATAAGATATTCGAAATGGCTCGACACGGAATTAAAACGAAACTTGAAAAAAAAAAATTCCGAGGAGCAGCTGAGAAAAAATAACCTTCAATCCACAAATTTAAACAACGGAATTTTGAAATCGAAACGATAGACAACGATTACTCGAACACATTAATTAACAATCAGTCCATTTTTTAACGTAACATAATTTAGAAATCACAAAGAAACAGACAGTGCCAAGCCCACGGAAGCTGGCACAGTGCCAAAACTTCACGAGGGTGGGAGAACCTGCGTAACACCCTTGGCACGTGCGGCCTTATGACCATTCACAGCCGGCAATGGACGTACTATACAAGTCCCCGCTCCGGCAGCCGGTTTTCAGAAGCTATTTTCGGTGTATTTGTACGGCACGTTTTTCAAGTCTGACTTTTCTTTAGGCTTGTTTCTGAAGTTGTTATTCAAAGATTCAAAGGTATTTGAAGGACTATAAGTACTTATAATTATACAATGGCTCTATGTTCTCAGGTTTCAAAAATATGAAAACGTATTAGAGGAGATTCACGAGTTGAAATCAACATGAAGTAACCTTTAATTTCATGCTGGACAATGTGATTCCTGAACAACCTACAACAATCTTAATATTTAAAAAAAAAACGATAAAGTTACCCCCCAAACACCTTAAAACAAAACAAAACAAAACAGACCTGCTTGTACTTGTCCTTGAAGGCGAAGTTGAGAGCCTGCGTCGGGAAATAACGAATAACATTAGCCAAGTTACCGCGCCAGTAAGCCAAGACACCCTGCTCCTTGGGGATGCGGACGAAGCAGTCGACCATGCCTGCAAGAAATAGATTTTAATAGTGCTTGTCGTATAGGTGGATAGATAAGGAGGTTAT
>NC_051408.1:38265521-38266217 GCF_015228065.2 Penaeus monodon | reverse complement strand
AGCAGTAGGATGATAGGGAGGTAATACTATAAGCAGATATACAATAGGGAGGTAGTGATAATACGGGGAAAGAGATAGGGAGTGAATAATAATATAGGGTGACCTAAAGAGGTAATAATAAAAACAGGAAGATAGATAGGGAGGTAATAATAATGAAAGGAGATAGATAAGGAGGTAATAATAATGTAGGCATAGATAGAGGTAATAGTAATGGAGATAAATAAGGAGGTAATAATAATGCAGGCAGATAGACAGAGGTAATAATAACGAAGGGAGATAGACAAGGAAGTAATAATATAGGCAGATAGATAGAGGTAATCATAATGAATGGAGATAGATACGGATGCAATAGCAATATAGGCAGATAGATAGGGAATCACCTTCATTTTCACCCTAAACATCACTATTGTTCTCATCGTTAACATTATTACTTCTCAATGAGGCATTAAGATTTGCAACATCGAAAGGGAAACATGACCAAACCAAGATGCATATTCTAAAACCAAGGGATATTTTTTCGAATGTTTTCATTGCTGGTAGAAAAAAAAAATCACCGTAGGAACAGCGGGAATGTCACTAAGAAGCTGCGTGTGGAATTTATTGTTAGTTCTAACTTCCAACCACTGTCTCCATGGTTTACTGTGTCGGTTACTCTAGTTATAAGTCTGTCTCTGTCTCTCTCCCATTCCTATTCCC
>NC_051408.1:38265296-38265450 GCF_015228065.2 Penaeus monodon | reverse complement strand
CTTTTCTCATCCCTCTTTTTTAATCACAATCACATCACCTGACACCCCGTAGACGTTTAGCACTTTCACCTAATTCTTTTACATTCTGTTCGCGTCTAGGGTACTGTTACGCTCTATGAGAGATAATGAAGTGAGAGGCACGATGGTTCCACGT
>NC_051408.1:38264425-38265114 GCF_015228065.2 Penaeus monodon | reverse complement strand
CGGGAGCTAAAAGGCAGAGTAAAGAAAAATTAACTAATACAGAGGAGAGAGATCCGGACGTGGGCTTAGAGACGAAGAAGCACTTTTCACCATTCGAGAATTCTTGAGATTAACTTCACGACTTAAATTCAATCTGGTTCATTAATCCTCGACACTTTCCCGTTCCTCTTCACTACCGATGCCTCGTTCGAAACTCCCGGTCGCGACTTCGACTCACCCTTGTAGGCCTGGTCGGCGCTGATCTGTTTGGACACCGCCTGGACCTGCAGCAGGAGCTTCACGCGCTCGATGGGGGCGACGGCGGTCTTAGACACGGCGGCGGCGATGCCTCCGGCCAGAAAGTCCTTCAGGAAGCTCGTAGGATCGAAGGCCTTCCCCATTTTGGCGGCTGGTGAGTGTGCGCGGGAGCTCTTGTTCCAGACAGGTCTCGGCGAAGACTGAGGCCGAAGCACCGAGGCCTATGGGTAGACTATATTAATACGGATTCTACCAGCCAATCAGCGGCGAGTACTCTGCTGACGTCACGTTGACAGGGCACCTATAGTAGCCCTTCTAGTGCCTCGCCCTTCCCCCCTCTGTCCGTCCTCCCCTCCCTTCCTTATCCGCCATTCTGCCCTCTGCCCCTCCTTCCCCCTCCATACTAGTCTCCCCTGGGATCATGTGATTTTCCCTGTCATTCACCGTCCATT
>NC_051408.1:38264045-38264167 GCF_015228065.2 Penaeus monodon | reverse complement strand
GGATTTCCCTCGTGTTTCCGGCACCCCTGAGAGTCCGAATCGACAACCCAATCCGGAAATATGGAATCATCAGTTTAAAAGAAAAGAAAAAAAAAATCCCCATCGCATGGACTCTCGTTTCC
>NC_051408.1:38263873-38264024 GCF_015228065.2 Penaeus monodon | reverse complement strand
CTGAGATTAACTTCAGTAAAAATCTCGGTTGTTTCCTTCTTTGAAATTGTCAAGTTACTCTCGCCGGTCCTTCTTGGCACGGTGCCTATGGTGCCAATACATGCTCCTCACTTACCTGCCAATCTTTACGGGTGATTTTCCTCTGCTGTGA
>NC_051408.1:38261327-38261632 GCF_015228065.2 Penaeus monodon | reverse complement strand
AATTACGAAATCATGTCGGATCTGCGCCGGTTCCCTCTGCCGCGGGCGCCTGCGCAGAGCAGTCAAACAGCCCCTCACTAAATGTGTGATATACGCAGTTTCATGCAAGGATTTTTGCAGTTTTTCATGAATGAGAGGATGGCTACTAACATCAAACTTCAAGATTATTTATCATAGTATTAAATGTAATGTAAAAATATAAAGAAAGATTGAAAGCAAAGATTATCATTACACTGCATGCTATCGAGCGAAAGTCGGGTGTACTGCAATTTCTCGTTGCCAATACACGTACCGCCACTGTGTGT
>NC_051408.1:38260003-38260739 GCF_015228065.2 Penaeus monodon | reverse complement strand
AAGGAGTTAAGCAAGCATATGAATTATTTTATCGACTTTAACCATTTGCATTACTTATCATGTATGGTATTCCCATTTGCTGACTCGTGTGATTTTCATTCGTAGCGATTATGCCATGAATTCACGAGTGTTGAGGGTTAATGGCTCACTTACCCGTCGCATGGAAACTTGTCTGTTCCAAAATCCAATTTGGTTTAAGGTATCTGTTCTGATCAGAAAATGCATTTCAGTGTCCAGAAAATTTACTTTCGGGAAACTTATTTTGCTTTCAGGAATTTTAAGCCTTCTTGCTATTTGTTTTGCCTTAAAAAATGTTTCTAATTTAGCTCCAAAAAACCTTATTAGTTGTCCACTAGATATACATTTTCGGATCAAATATTTTTCTTATTAAAATAACAAGCCTTAGGGGATTAATCTTCAATATAAAAAACACCGTCCATTCTTAGTTTTCATTACCCGGAAGATCAGTCCCACAGAAAAAATCTTAGTATTAAGCAGCACGAGTTCTATATCATTAATATCTAATTTGGATACCAGTCCTACAAGTAGAGGGGATTCATATATTGCAAGTTTGGCCAGACATTTTTCTTTCGTTTGGTACTTGATGTTGCATCAATTACATCGTTTTAGGAGATTGTACACTGGGGAATTAAACTAAAGGCTATATATAGGTCCTAGGGGTTTCACCGCTTGAGCAATGAAACCGCAATCGTAAAACAGAATTGAAAAAAATAGA
>NC_051408.1:38257435-38259959 GCF_015228065.2 Penaeus monodon | reverse complement strand
GCAAGAGAAGGTGGGATTGGGGGGCGAAGCATTATTACAGTGACGAAAAGGATAAAGGCGGTTTAACGATTAAGAGGACACAGGAAGGAGGATGAAGAGAACATGAAAGGGGAAGACGGGCATGCCTAATTAGCCCCAGATATCATTGATTACCATATTGCATTCCTATAAATTTAACGTACAAGAGGTCCAATCGTTCCTTCCGTGTTCAGGTTTTCAGTGGTACAGTGTTCGGTTGTGTGAATCTGCGACTTATAACTATTTCAGTTGTAAAACGCATTGTTGTCGCTAGATAATTTTTTCTTTCAGGTACATGCATCTGTTGCAAACTTCATTACTTTTATTCAAAACTTTTCTGACATTTACATTGTTGCTTGCTGGAATGCCTCAATACATCTGGAAAAGGGTTTGGTCTTCACCTAAACCTTTTGATTTTAACACTTGCTATGCTATACAGAACAGTTAACTATGTGTGCTTTCATAGTTCAAGGAAACCATACAATCAAAAGACAGTGATCAATACATAGGGTAAATTAAGACAGGAATTTCAGTGTTTCGATTTTTTTATTTTTTTTTACTTATGATAATTTATTACAGGAATGGTTTTGCCATTGAAAATTGGTGACATTTGTGGCTTTCTGAATTTGATATTCTGTACAAACTATGTTCTAAAATCCCCACTTTATAATTAATATAAAACATGAACATGGGCATCAATCTGTAGATCTACATGCTGGACAGAGGCGAGTACAGTTCATGGAACTATTTTACTATACACATGGCAGAAGACAGGCCTTTGGGTTGAAATATTTGCTTGTTTATGCATACCCAACAGCAGTCCTCTTTCACCCCACCATTTTCTGTCATCCCCATCCAGTATCTCGAGCAGATCGACGAACATAAGGTTGTAATCTATCCAGAGGTTTATTCGCCACTCTTCGATGCAGAGCCGAACAGGAGGATCTGGATCTCATCGTACAATACCAGGACAAGGGCACCACCTGTGGGAAATGAAAAGTTGGTATTATTGGACAATGTCAGGCAAGTACCAACTATCAGCAAATACTTTAATTTTCCAAGCTCCAAGCAATGGACTACAGTTTAGACCCTTTCAGGGTTCTGGCTGATCTTTATAGAAGAGGTTAATTGCCTGTACTTTTAACTGATGACATGCTCAAGGTACCTCACTTATGGAATTTCAATAATAGTTCGAAGGTGGTTAACCAATACTCTTACACAATCTGAATCAGAATGTACAATCTAGTTTTATTGTTTATCTTAGCTCCTGATGCTAACCTATAAAAAGGCTTAGCATCTGACTTGCTGATAAAATTACTCTTCACCCAATCAATCTGTTCGTAGCAAAACAGTTAAAACTATGAAAGCAGTAATGGGTGATTTATAGAGGTTTCCCTCAACTATGATTAAATACAACAGTCATTGACTTGTACTTACCAGTACCACGGAGAACATTGGAGAAGGCACCCTTGAAGAACGCAGCACTACCTTCATTCTTGGCAATCTTCTTCCAGCAGTCAATGGTGTTCTTGTACATGATATCAGCACCCTTGCGACCAGACTGCATCATCATGCGCCTACGCACAGTGTCGAAGGGATAGGAGATAATGCCGGAGATGGTGGTCACGGTCTGTGCAATAGCCCATGAGAGGATGATGCCAGCACTCTTAGGATCAGGCAACATGCCCTTAGCTGTGTCGTAGAAGCCAAAGAAGGCGGCGCGGTAGATGATGATACCCTGTACAGATACTCCGAAGCCACGGTACAACCCCATGATGCCATCAGCCTTGAAGATCTTAACAAGACAGTCTCCCAGACCATTGAATTCACGCTGACCAGCGCCCTTGCCGATATCAGCAGCTAACCTGCAATTTAATAAGTTATAGTCATTAAAATACAGATTGAGGTATATGCTTATTTTCACTTACAAACATGGTATTATAAAAAGTTATTACAAATTACAATTTTCATAATTCAAGAGACATAAGAGAATGTGATCACAATTTGTGGAATTACAACAGCATTCACTTGATCAAGTTCAAAACTTTCATAAACATGTACTGTATAGGGAGATAAATGACCTACGGAATCTAGACTTTACTGAGCAATACCACTTTCCCTTCACATGAAATCTCAAGCCATTACACCTACATGAAACTCCTTCTGAAGGGATACCCTGCCTGCCCATAGTGGACCCGAAGCCTAAACTTACCTGGTTCGAGCGAAGTCAAGGGGGTAGACAAAGCAAAGGGAAGTTGCACCAGCAGCACCACCAGAAGCCAAGTTACCAATGAAGAACCTCCAGAACTGTGTCTTCTTGTCTACACCACCAAGGAAGACCTGCAAGGAAGATGATCAATTCATTTACTTAAATATTCAATGTATTACTAGAGTACACTGTATATACAATTCAATGAACATTCAAACTGCCACAAAATCACTTTATTTCATAGAATTCTAATCTTAAAATAGATGTAAACCACTTCCAAAAGCAAAAGCCAGAGGT
>NC_051408.1:38256747-38257411 GCF_015228065.2 Penaeus monodon | reverse complement strand
GTTACCCATACAATTCTTTGTACAAAGCAAATAGACTGGCTTTTGATTCAAATTGTGTAGAGAAACAAAACCCACCTGCTTGTACTTGTCCTTGAAGGCGAAGTTAAGAGCCTGGGTGGGGAAATATCGGATAACGTTGGCAAGGTTACCACGCCAGTAGGCAAGAACACCCTGTTCCTTTGGGATGCGGACAAAGCAATCAACCATGCCTGAGGATAGTAAACAAATGTTAGAGAAATGCTATCTTGTAATCTAAGACAATTTACAAATAGCTTGCAAAAATATATGTACATCTTAGCTCCTGATGTTAAACCATGGTAAAAAAGTTAACATCTGACTTGCTGATAAATTGCTCTTCACCCAATTAATCTTCGCCGCAAAAAAAGTTACTACGAACACAGAAGATGGGTGATAAATAAGAAATTATATAGGTTATTTATTTAATATAAAAGTACTGCCTATTGATGGTCTCACAGCCATATGTCACAAGGTAAACTATGCCTGTAATGCATAGAACAAAAGACCATCTAAAGCATTTCCCTTACAAGTTGAAAAGTTTAGCAGCATGTAATACTTGTAATGCATTTACATAATTTTATATAGAAAGGGGGGGAGAGGGCAGACCATTTGCAAAGACAAACGGATAAAAGTGCCTTGCAAACAA
>NC_051408.1:38256556-38256685 GCF_015228065.2 Penaeus monodon | reverse complement strand
CAAGAGTGGCTGGAGTACTAGGTGATCAACTTTGTCAAGTTACTTTTATTTATATTATTTGCAATGAAAATTAAGAATTAAGCATATTGCAATTTAAATAAGGAATAATGACAGCAAGTTTGGACAGCT
>NC_051408.1:38256165-38256280 GCF_015228065.2 Penaeus monodon | reverse complement strand
GATATTAAATTCTAGCATGGGAGTTGGGGGACTTTAGCTCATCCTGGCTTAAGAATAACCAAATTATCTACATTTCTAGCAACATCCTGAGCTTCTGTTTTACAATGTACAGATA
>NC_051408.1:38254603-38255651 GCF_015228065.2 Penaeus monodon | reverse complement strand
GTAATTTTAATGATCAAAGACTACCAGTATTGGGAATTGTGCACTTACATTTAGTTTCACATTTCTAAACACTGCTAAATCCTATTAAGACATAATAAATTATATTGCAAGGAGCAGCTTACAATTTCAGTCTTAACAGGACCGCATTTCATCCCCTTAACAGGTTGCATTTTAATCAACAAATATAGGTACCATTCCACAAGATGGGGGGCAAAAAATATATATATATCCAAGTCTGAACAGCCTGACCTAGAGAGATTTGGCCTTCAACCACCCTTCTCCTGCCAAAAATAGCTCCACTTTGGCCCAAAACCTATGTCCGCCTCTTCCTACACAGAGCCATCTTTGTTTTCCCATCAATGCCAATGCAGTGGTCAACAATTCAATCTGGTCTATTTTATTCCATCTCTCAAGAGCAATATATAATGCATTTCTGACTTGTGAGGAATGGTTAAAAAAAAAAAAAAAAGGACCATTTTAAATAAAATAAAAACTAAACATGTGGGTGCTTACATGCAGATATAGAAGAGATTATGTAACCTTATATAATAACAAGTAGTATTGTGAAACTTCTCTCCATAATCACTTTTAATCCTAACATATTAAAAAGAGTAAAACATTAGCTATTTCACTTAACAGAGCTACGATTTCGTTACTTGAATTCACCGTGAATACTCTTAACTACATCAAATACGAATTAATTTTTTAATGCAGATGGTCATTTTAAATCCATTTCAATTTTGGGAGGAAAAGCTGCGCGTTCTGACGTAATATTCCCGTTTCCCTTCAGGCTTATCCATCTAGGCCACCCCTTAAATCCCCATAGAAAATTAAAAAAAACGCTCTATCTAAACTTTCCAAACAATCTAAAACTCCCAAATCGCCGCTCTATCACACAACCCTCCATTAAGCCGAAAGAGAGGGAGAGAAGGAGCGGAGAAACGTCACTTTTTCCGCCGGCCTACATTCGCTCCCCAAGATGGCCGGGCGAGTCAGCTGATCCAGCCGGCTTCGCCCTCAGGCCCCGTCTCCGGCGCGATTTACTCTC
>NC_051408.1:38253225-38254565 GCF_015228065.2 Penaeus monodon | reverse complement strand
GGGCCCCGCTTCCCTCCGCCGCGGCCCCTCGCCCTCGCCGGCCCTGCAGGAGGCCCCGGCGCCGGCAGGAGGATCGATCGCGGAGGCAAGATGGCGACTCACCCTTGTACGCCTTGTCGGCCGTGATCTGCTTGGAGGCGGCCTGGACCTGCAGCAGGAGCTTCACGCGCTCGATGGGCGCCACGGCCGTCTTGGAGATCGCGGCGGCGATGCCACCGGCGATAAAATCCTTGGCGAAGCTCATTGGATCGAAGCCCTTCGACATGGTGGTGGAGTGTGTATAGCGGCGTCCTTGTCTTACAAAATCCCGAAGGTGAAAGAGGCCGAAGCACGGATACAGCAGAAGGACTATACTAATAGGCGATCTTTTGACCAATCAGGATGCAGGATTTGATCGACGTCATCGAGGACGCGGCCGATAGCAAGGATTTTGGCCAATCACGGTGCAGGATCTCTGTGTCGTCATCGATACGTAATGTGACGTTATTTCCGCTGCGGCTGGAAGATGTTTAAAAGATGCAACCCCCAGGTTAGCAGACGATAATTTGTGCCACGTGTTGTACCCGGTTTTCATCGAATACTTGGAAAGCAGTTAATATTAAGAGGTAAAAGTTAGACTTTTGTCGAGATATTTTAGGGAAAAATAAGTTCTGGAAGATACTCTATCGCTTCATGATCGAACGGAGAATAATCATTGTTCAAAAACCGGCAAACTCGATGGTTATACACTTTGCTCTTTTCGCCAGTAGCTATGCATGAACTTCATATTTAACATCATTGTTTTTGAAATACCCGTTTAAAGTGATATCTGTACATGTAAATTAGACAAATGATAAAGTCCTCATCGAATGGAAATTTGGCACACCAGCATCTGTCGTGGGACTATACATCTTTTGAAATCGTGCGATCGCGAGTCTATTTGCGCATTTCTTTGGCACTTTATTTAAAATTGGTCACATGAATTTGTGACGCAGGTCATTATAGGGCGTGGTTCGTAGAGGTTACAGAAGCAGTCCTAAGAAGTCGAGTAGTGAATTCATCACAGTGCAGCCCAAGAGTGAAGATCTGAATGAAAGTTAGAGCGAGAGCGGAAGTGTAGTGCAGTTCTTTGTACATTTCGACGTGCAAATTGCAAATTATAACAGTTACCTTTAACAGTAACAAGTATCGAGACGGTTTGAGTTAACTATAGTCATATAATGAGTAAATTTCCAAGTGATGATTAGGCTGACTAGTGTTATTCAATAACGAGCTCGATGCGTCATTTTGTCCTGAGAACATTATGTCGTATTTATAACAAAATGCTCTTACGAAAAGTCATTCTTCACAATAGCATTTAC
>NC_051408.1:38252761-38253185 GCF_015228065.2 Penaeus monodon | reverse complement strand
CAGATTTCTCCATAATAGTTAAAGTGTCATATACATCTGCAACATTTGTAATTGTAAAAAGATATCTCTCTGCATAGCTTTATTGATGTTTCCAATATTTTTCATTATTAAAACAGATGCAAAAATTAAAATATATTAACTATGTATAAAGAATAATTTCAAGTAAGACAAATTTGATTTACTGAAATTGATTGGAATAAACACTGATATTTCTATGAAAGCAAGATCATTCATTCAATAAACGTTTCTTTACAATAGTTTAGAACTCTGTGACAAGATCATAATACATTTTGAATGAAAACTAGTATTCAAATGAAAGAAATTAATTCATATTTTCATGGAATATGATAGAAACATTTAACAATTGTGAAAAGGCCACACAAACTCAAACACCAGCTCCCACGCGGGTTTGCCCCCCCCCCGC
>NC_051408.1:38251823-38252121 GCF_015228065.2 Penaeus monodon | reverse complement strand
TATTATTTTTTTTTTTTATTATTATTATTATTATCAATATTTTATTATATAAAATCAATAAAAAAGTAATTTTAAAATTTTATGAAAAAATTTCCCTCAAATTTTAATTTTATCTTTATATATATAACTTTTATAAATTATAAATATATTATAGCATTTTTATATTATTATAAATTTTATAAAAAATTTTTATTTAATAATTAATTCCATTTTTTTTTCTCATATTAATAAAAAATTTTAAAAATAATAAAAATAATAAATAATTTATATATAAATTAATAATATTTAAATAAAAATG
>NC_051408.1:38251133-38251476 GCF_015228065.2 Penaeus monodon | reverse complement strand
ATCTATAAAATATTAAAAATTTTAATTTATATTATATATAAAAATTAATTAAAAAATTTTTTTAAAATAATATTAATATGTATATATTTTATTTATTTAAAGTAAAAATTAAAAATTTTTAAAATTTTGGCCTTAATTTTAAATTTTAATTTTTTTTATTTAAAAATCTTTCTTTTTTATATTATTTTTTTATTATTTTTATATATTTTTTAATAAATATTTTATTTTTTAAATATTTTATATAAAATTATAAAAATAAATTGGTTATAATATGATGTCTATTGCATGTATTTGTTGTATTAAATGCAAGAGAAGAATAATTATGGGATGAGGATGTAAGGAA
>NC_051408.1:38250374-38250819 GCF_015228065.2 Penaeus monodon | reverse complement strand
GGGGGGTGTGTGGGCGCCTGGTGGTGGGGTGGGGTGGTTGTGAGGGGTGGGGGTGTGGGTGGGGGTGTGGTGAGGGGGGGTGGGTAATATATCGATATATATAGATGTAGAGAGATATATATATATTATATATATAGTAGAGCAGAGATAGATAGAGTAGAGAGAGAAGATATAGAATATAGAGATTAAGAGATAATAGAGTAGATATGATATATATTGTGATATAAGTGTAGTATTAGAAGATATAGATAGGATAATAGAAGATAGAGTGTAGAGAGAAAGTAGTGAAATAAGAGACTAGATAGATATATAGAATATATATAGATATAATAGAGTATATAGTAAGTATAATATATAGATGAGCTATAAGATCTATATATTAGATATATATATATATAGTATATATAAAGATTATATAAAAAAAAAAAAAAAATTTAATTTAATT
>NC_051408.1:38250005-38250101 GCF_015228065.2 Penaeus monodon | reverse complement strand
ATAAAAAAAAGTATTAAAAAAAAAATTTTTATAATTTTTGTTTATAAAATAATTTTTTTTTTTTCAAATGGTTAAAATTTAAATTTATAAAAAAGG
>NC_051408.1:38248761-38248915 GCF_015228065.2 Penaeus monodon | reverse complement strand
CCTCCGTTTCTTCCCCCCTCTCCATCTACCCCCACCTCCCCTCCTCTCCCCCCTCTCCCCCATCCCTCTCCTCCTCCCTCCCTCTCCCTCCCCCGCCATACATCACGTGACTAGCTTGGCTTAGCTGACCTTGACCTCGGATGGAGCCTCAGTC
>NC_051408.1:38248356-38248432 GCF_015228065.2 Penaeus monodon | reverse complement strand
TTAGATGTTAATGAACGTAAACCAAGTTGAAGAGGTGATGGACAGGGGTAATAAAATTGATTAAGTATCATTAAGA
>NC_051408.1:38248161-38248309 GCF_015228065.2 Penaeus monodon | reverse complement strand
GCGAGGGTGGATAATCAGAAAAGGAAGCAGTGGGAAGGAAGGGTTTGACAGAATAAGAGAGAGAGAGAGATTTGGCTCATAAAGTTGGCAATCATCCAATACTGACGGGCACTATCATCCTCCAGCTCGGCCCTTTTCCTTCTCACAC
>NC_051408.1:38247381-38248061 GCF_015228065.2 Penaeus monodon | reverse complement strand
TCCTTCTCCCACCATATCCCTTCAAAATCTCAACTTCCACATTATTCCACCAAACCGCATTTATCCACATTCATCCACCCCCTCACCCTCTTATCCTAAATCCCAATGTTTAATCCACCATAAGAATCCACATTTCAAAACTCGACTCATCCCAACTCGCTTTTGGCATTAGCTGCCACCCTCAGGTGGCATTTTGGCACTGTGCCACGCTATGCCATAGCTCGGTCTTTTGCCAGCGATGCCCGTACTCCGAATGAGAATAACGTAATTACTTTTTTATATTCACAAACTACCAAAATCTTTTGGTAATAATGAATAACTATAAACCATGTTACTCTTTCGTCACACGCTTTTCGAAGACATCTAAATCTTCAAACAGAAAAAAGAGAGAAAATCTCATTAAAAAAAAAATCCTATCACAAAAAAGGCTTTACTCGTACCTCCTCAGGGCGGAGGCCAGCCCTGCCACGGAGCCAGGACCTCCTTCCAGACGAGAACTCCATCTCGACGCCTCCTTCCAGACGGCAGGCCCTCCATGGCCGTCTCGGCTAAGTCGTCGAGCTTCCCGCGTCGACTCCCGGCTCCTCGCCCCGTCGTCTGCTGGGACTGCGCGCCTCGACCCCGTCCTAGCGAGGGGCAGTACCCGTCTGTGCGAGGCCTATGCGTACTGTCAGGCAGAT
>NC_051408.1:38247097-38247166 GCF_015228065.2 Penaeus monodon | reverse complement strand
GGGTCAAGGAAGGGGTGTAAGGGTATGTGAAAGAAATAGATGGAGGTTCGGGGGGAAGAGACACGGGGT
>NC_051408.1:38246250-38247010 GCF_015228065.2 Penaeus monodon | reverse complement strand
TAACCCATGTCAAATATAGATTCTTTCGAGCTCAGCGGAAGCCGGCGAGAGTTTCGCGTCAGGAGCCGGTACCTCGAGCTTGGATAAGAATGTAGGTGGTGTCTTTTCACGTGATGGACATCCTAGAAAGTCAGGTGCGTGTGGGGGTCACTTGCTCAACGAAGGCACAGCGTCGACAGTGAGATCGAATACATAAAAAGGATACATTTTATCTTATGGTGGTTTAGTTATAATCCATAAATATCTGTCTGTTACAATGAGAATTTTCCTTATACAATGAAAAGATCTCTTAAACAATACAAATCCATTTGCAATAACAAAAAAACAATGCAATTAATATTCACCTTACAAAGCAACCATGGACATTATATGAATAAAGATCCTCATATATTATCTTCTTCCTGAAATACTGTAAAATTTCCCTTTCACAGTGAAAGTCTCTTTCCTAAAATTCAAATAGACTACAGCAAAAATACGCCTTATAGATTAAGAAGCCTTATACAAACTTTTCCTTCATCACTTTCTCGTTATTTTTTCTCTGATGCCGATTATCAACAAGAACACAGGAGATACCTTATTTCCCTAAGTAAGCCTTCAGCATTACCAGCAGTACTCCATTTCAACTGAAGTATTTGCCTCTCGAGTCTAAACTTAGCACGCGTTCTGGGTCTCCGCCTCACCTCCTATCGTTTGCAATGTTGATAGGGGCAGCAGCGCTCTGTATTGCATTTAGTCCTTGCGTAAGGCACTGCCGGGCTCT
>NC_051408.1:38245919-38246053 GCF_015228065.2 Penaeus monodon | reverse complement strand
AGCGATTCACTCTCACTCATCATCCAACGTTAATGATACAAATGCTGGAGAAGTTATGACAAAGAGCGACCATCGCGTGAGAGTTCAGTCGTGCGGATTCTTTGACGATAAGACTGCGTTGATTCTTTTATATT
>NC_051408.1:38245267-38245776 GCF_015228065.2 Penaeus monodon | reverse complement strand
AAGCACATTATCTGTGAAATGCAAATAAATGTAAAGTGTACATGCATATATGCGTGCGTATGTGTCTCCTTCTGTCTCTGTTTATTTTCAATTAATTTATACATTCTTCTGTTTCATATATTTATCGATTTAGTTATTCAACTATTTGTCTCTCTGCATTCATCACTCTGGCTCAAAATCTCTCGTTTTCTTTCAAGAATTTTCGGCAACACTGACGGACAGCGGTCGGTTAAGTTAGCAAACAGTAAAATTCTGAATGAAGTCACAAAAAGAGAGAGAGAAAAAAAACATAGTTTATTTGTTGTCTCGCTTTCTACTTTAATAAGAAAAATATGGTTAAAAAAATGAAAAATATAGATAGGTGCAAAAGACAAAAAATCTAATGATTGCCACGGGTAATGGGATAAATATATACACTGAGACATAGTTGTAAATCTTGGATACAATATAAACTGGTTTATTTTGGTTTCGGGACGCACGATGCGTCTTCATGGCATAAACAGTGGATG
>NC_051408.1:38244260-38244573 GCF_015228065.2 Penaeus monodon | reverse complement strand
ATAAGAAATTAAGCATCCTAAGAAATGTATTCACACTTCTTATTGTATGACCGAAGCCCCAAGAAATAAATACAAAAAAAAAAACTATCACGAGACACTGTTGAGTTGGCACGAGAGAAACATTGTGACACTCCTGAGGCAAGGGAGCGGAGTGCCACATGCCAGGCACTGAGCGAGGGGACCGCCTTGGCCCTTTGCTCGAGACACCTGCTCTTAGCCCCCTTTTGACTGTCGAGGCGAAGATGCAGCCACGGCCTCTGCATATCTCTCGTTATTCGCACATACACAGAAACGTGCAGACTCTCTAGACTCA
>NC_051408.1:38243946-38244067 GCF_015228065.2 Penaeus monodon | reverse complement strand
GCATACAACAACGTCCATACACTCAAGTATGTACATATGTCTATAGTACACAGACGGCCACCACTGCAACCAGCGGCGGCCGACACACGGTGAAAATACCCGAGGCGGCAGGTGAGTACTG
>NC_051408.1:38243007-38243744 GCF_015228065.2 Penaeus monodon | reverse complement strand
TGCCCGAAAAAAAACTGACATAAGACATTCACACACACGTCATCCCCCCCCCCCAAACAATGACGTCATCACCACCAGAGCACAAACCAAAGCATCTTCCATACACCCGTCTTTTATCCCCTGTTCTCCGTTATACTCTCTTTATACTATACTTTATTCTATTTTTCACCCTATTCTCTTTTCTATCTTTTCAGCACTTTCTCTATATCCCTAGTTTTTATATTCAGTGCTTGGAAATACATTACCTGTATATTTCTAAATGCAAGTGTAGTAAAAGATTTGGCCTACGTAATAACGAGAGATGATTTAACACATAACATAGATTGCAGTTATCGTGTACATGTAAAATCATACACTGTGTAGTGTTTATACTTGATTGCATTTCGAGATAACATGTTGATTTTTTGGTTTATCACCCCTCACGGTTATTGTTAATCTCTCATAACAAATGAATATGTGCTTTTAACATCATTATTGTTATTGTTAATCCCTGATAAGTCGTTGATTTGTTTGCCATAACAGCATTACTTTGATTGTTAATCCCTGTATGCAAGAGATCTATCTGCCGGTATTTGCTGTTTCTCTTGCGAACTATCTCTCTTTGGGCTTAAAGTCGTCTGTGCCTTTGGGTTTCCTTTAAAGTCGCCTCTAAGTGTAATTCTTGCCTGAATCCACTTGTATTTTATTGGAATTGTTTATATGTGTATTGGGTTTAAGGTTTTTAAACTGGGGATTCT
>NC_051408.1:38242488-38242900 GCF_015228065.2 Penaeus monodon | reverse complement strand
GCAGTTTTGTAGTATACATTTCCATAAAATCGCATAATAATTACAGATGCAATAAATCTAATTCAATAATTTTCCTCTGAATCAAGAATTTCCCAAAACCAAAAAAATTGCTGTACGATATCCATAAAAGATCCCCACAATACCTAACAATACTTCGAAAACTACAACAAAAAACACAAATACTACTTCGATAACAAAAAATAACCAAAACACAAAAGATCGACACAAGAAAAGTCTTAAAAACGACCCCTTTTTGGAACCGCCCGTGCATTCGACACAGGTCTGCGCACAGTTGCCAACCACACGGGAAAGCTTTCTTTTTACCCTCCCCAACTGTTGCCAGTGGCTCTTGGTACTTTTTTTTTCTGGCAACAATGTGGTTGGTGCCGCAGTGGTCGCCTTACTGACCTCT
>NC_051408.1:38241141-38241939 GCF_015228065.2 Penaeus monodon | reverse complement strand
ATCTGCACTCATTTGCTTATACGAAAAATGGCGATTTTGGCGCAACCCCAAGATGTGTTACGCAAGTCGACAAGACTAACCGTAGGAGACATTGCCAACATGCGATGCAGCTTCACGCTGTGCTGATAATGTGTGGTTGGTATGGGTGGCGGTGGTCTATGTGGTGTTGCTGGTATCCATGTGGTAAGAAGTGGTTTGGGTGAGGATGAGGGGGTTCATGCGGTTGTGTTTATGCGAGACGATGTTGTATCATGTGGTGATCATGTGGTAAGAAGAGGTGTAGGTGATGGGGAGAGGTTTGCGATGGTGTATATGGGGTATTATATATGGTATGACTGTAGCAGGAACGGTTGTATTATGTAGGTGGTTAGGGTTGATACCATGTAGGATGATGTATGCTTTGGCGAGTATTCATCCATGTATATTTTTTTTTTCTCGTGGTATTTCGGTAATATATCGTCCATGCATTTTGGCAGTACATTGGCGTGCTTTGGTGCCTTGAGCGTGTGGTGCCATTTTGCCCGAGTGTGGGTGACTCAAACTTTCACTTCGTCTGTGATACATGATTCATGCAAAGGTGACTTACGAAACATTTACTTGCTTGAACTCAAATATACTCATCTATGAATCACTGACTCATTCACGTTCTCGGCTTAAAATCGTACACATTCATTCAAGAAACTACACGCAGATGAAAACAACTAATTACTTTCACTCCTGGTTATAGGCTCACACGCAAGCCCAAGAAAACAACGAGTTTAAATGTACCTTTGGTCGTGTCCTCTTTTACATCTACAA
>NC_051408.1:38240323-38240997 GCF_015228065.2 Penaeus monodon | reverse complement strand
TTGTACTAGTGTGTGTATCAGTGAGTGTTTATACGACAGTATATATGTAAGACTGTACGTACATATGTAATAACATAAAGAAAATGCACCATCCTTAGTCGCACTCACGTAAGAGCGTTTTCACCCTCAAATCGCACACGAATCGAACTCTTCGCCACCATGATACACCCTCATTCCATTCTCCTTCCCCCACCCCCCTCTCCTCTTTACCACATGCACCCCTACCCCTCCCCCTCCCCCATTCGACTGCTGTCTCCCTGGAATGATGTAACATGATAAGCAAAGATATTTCCCCTTGGTACGGTGGTAACACAGGGTCGAATACTATTATATAGCGTTGCCCCGTGACATAAAGAATTCTGCTTTTGTTAATGAGAATGTTGGACTTCTTGCTGCTTCTATACCACGGTAAATTTCGAGAAAAAACTAATATCTGGCAACTCAACACGACCCTTGGAACACTCCGATTCGTTCATTCTCTTTAGTAAAATGATAATGTTGATAATAATAAAGGGTCTAAAGCAATAAAGATATTGCACAGGAATTTTCGAGAGATCCAAACATACGTAATCATGTAAGCATTAAGTGTCAGCTGATTAGAGTTAAAAAATAGAAGGCCAGGTGAGTTGCCACTTTGCCCTTGTCTGAAATTCGACGCACTAGTAAAAATGCGG
>NC_051408.1:38239537-38239684 GCF_015228065.2 Penaeus monodon | reverse complement strand
ATACTGAAAAGCACACTACAAAAACATCATATCAGTTGTGGGAGTGTGCTACCGATGTGTTATCACTGTGTGTCGCCAGAGGTATCTTGCTGTGCGTATTCCCTCTGAATCAGTATTTATAAATCAACACGTATTTTCGGCTGATTA